>NW_026290472.1:0-631 GCF_023373465.1 Oncorhynchus keta
CACTCTGTATCTATAATAACATGTATGTTGACATACCTTCCTACCCACTCTGTATCTATAATATGTATGTTGACATACCTTCCTACCCACTCTGTATCTATAACAACATGTATGTTGACATACCTTCCTACCCACTCTGTATCTATAATATGTATGTTGACATACCTTCCTACCCACTCTGTATCTATAATATGTATGTTGACATACCTTCCTACCCACTCTGTATCTATAACAACATGTATGTTGACATACCTTCCTACCCACTCTGTATCTATAACAACATGTATGTTGACATACCTTCCTACCCACTCTGTATCTATAATATGTATGTTGACATACCTTCCTACCCACTCTGTATCTATAACAACATGTATGTTGACATACCTTCCTACCCACTCTGTATCTATAACAACATGTATGTTGACATACCTTCCTACCCACTCTGTATCTATAACAACATGTATGTTGACATACCTTCCTACCCACTCTGTATCTATAACAACATGTATGTTGACATACCTTCCTACCCACTCTGTATCTATAATATGTATGTTGACATACCTTCCTACCCACTCTGTATCTATAACAATATGTATGTTGACATACCTTCCTACCCACTCTGTATCTATAA
>NW_026290473.1:0-7500 GCF_023373465.1 Oncorhynchus keta
CTACAGGACCAACAGCATCACTCCACTGCTTCATACACTACAGGACCAACAGTATCACTCACTGCTTCATACACTACAGGACCAACAGTATCACTCACTGCTTCATACACTACAGGACCAACAGTATCACTCACTGCTTCATACACTACAGGACCAACAGTATCACTCACTGCTTCATACACTACAGGACCAACAGTATCACTCACTGCTTCATACACTACAGGACCAACAGTATCACTCACTGCTTCATACACTACAGGACCAACAGTATCACTCACTGCTTCATACACTACAGGACCAACAGTATCACTCACTGCTTCATACACTACAGGACCAACAGTATCACTCACTGCTTCATACACTACAGGACCAGTTTGGTAGATTGCACTGCCACTGCTTCATACACTTAAGAACTGTATCACCTACTGCTTCAGTATCACTCAACAGTATCACTTCAATGCTTCATACATTGGGTGACCAACAGTACCCAATGGGTCACTGCTGTATACACTACAGGACCTACAGCATCACTCACTGCTTCATACACTACAGGACCAACAGCATCACTCACTGCTTCATACACTACAGGACCAACAGTATCACTCACTGCTTCATACACTACAGGACCAACAGCATCACTCACTGCTTCATACACTGGGACCAACAGCATCACTCACTGCTTCATACACTACAGGACCAACAGCATCCTCCTGCTTCATACACTACAAGACCAACAGTATCACTCATCAGTTTCATACACTACAGGACCAACAGCATCACTCACTGCTTCATACACTACAGGACCAACAGTATCACTCACTGCTTCGCCACTACAGGACCAACAGCATCACTCATGCTTCATACACTACTGGGACCAACAGCACCACTCTTTGTTCACTTTAGGACCAACAGTATCACTCACTGCTTCATACACACTACAGGACCAACAGTATCACTCACTGCTTTCCATACACTACAGGACCAACAGTATCACTCACTGCTTCATACACTGGGACCAACAGTATCACTCACTGCTTCATACACTACAAGACCAACAGTATCACTCACTGCTTCATACACTACAGGACCAACAGCATCACTCACTGCTTCATACACTACCACAGGACCAACAGTATCCTCACTGCTTCATACACTACAGGACCAACAGCATCACTCCTGCTTCATACACTACAAGACCAACAGTATCACTCACTGCTTCATACACTCTAAGACCAACAGCATCACTCCTGCTTCAACACCCTTTCTCAGACCAACAGTATCACTCACTGCTTCATACCTCTGGGACCAACAGCATCACTCACTGCTTCATACACTACAGGACCAGCCAGTATCACTCACTGCTTCCATACTGGGACCAACAGTATGCTCACTGCTTCATACACTACAAGACCAACAATGTCACTCACTGCTTCTGCCACACTACAGGACCAACAATGTCTCCTGCTTCATACACTACAGGACCAACAGTATCACTCACTGTACCATACACTACCAGGACCAACAGTATCACTCACTGCTTCATACACTACAGGACCAACAACATCCTCACTGCTTCATACACTACAGGACCAACAGTATCACTCACTGCTTCATACACTACAAGACCAACAGTATCACTCACTGCTTCATACACTACAAGACCAACAGTATCTGCTCACTGCTTCTTCATCACTCACTACAGGACCAACAGTAGTCATACACTCACTGCTTCATACACACAGACCAACAGCATCACTCACTGCTTCATACACTACAAGACCAACAGCATCACTCACTGCTTCACACCACAGGACCAACAGCATCACTCACTGCCTACACTACAGGACCAACAGTATCACTCACTGCTTCATACACTACAAGACCAACAGTATCACTCATCGCTTCATACACTACAGACCAACAGTATCACTCACTGCTTCATACACTACAGGACCAACAGTATCTCACTGCTTCATACACAGGACCAACAGTATCACTCACTGCTTCATACACTACAGACCAACAGCAATCACTCACCGCTTCATACACTACAGACCAACAGTATCACTCACTGCTTCATACACTACAAGACCAACAGCATCACTCATCAAGCTGGCACTACAGACTAACAGCATCACTCACTGCCTATACACTACAGGACCAACAGTATCATCACTGCTTCATACACTACAGGACCAACAGTATCACTCACTGCTTCATACACTACAGGACCAACAGTATCACTCACTGCTTCATACACTACAAGACCAACAGTATCACTCACTGCTTCATACACTACAGGACCAACAGTATCACTCACTGCTTCATACACTACAGGACCAACAGCATCACTCACTGCTTCATACACTACAAGACCAACAGTATCACTCACTGCTTCATACACTACAGGACCAACAGCATCACTCACTGCTTCATACACTACAGGACCAACAGTATCACTCACTGCTTCATACACTACAGGACCAACAGCATCACTCCACCGCTTCATACACTACGACCAACAGCATCACTCACTGCTTCATACACTGGGACCAACAGTATCACTCACTGCTTCTACACTACAGGACCAACAGCATCACTCACTGTCACACTACAGGACCAACAGCATCACTCACTGCTTCATACACTACAGGACCAACAGTATCACTCACTGCTTCATACACTACAGGACCAACAGCATCACTCACTGCTTCATACACTACAGGACCAACAGCATCACTCACTGCTTCATACACTACAGGACCAACAGCATCACTCACCGCTCATACACTACAGGACCAACAGCATCACTCACTGCTTCATACACTACAGGACAACAGCATCACTCATCACTTCATACACACAGGACTTCATACACTACAGGACCAACAGCATCACTCACTGCTTCATACACTACAGGACCAACAGTATCACTCACTGCTTCATACACTACAGACCAACAGCATCACTCACTGGCTTCATACACTACAGGACCAACAGTATCACTCACTGCTTCATACACTACAGGACCAACAGCATCACTCACTGCTTCACAAGGACCACACTTCATGGGACCAACAGTATCACTCATGGACAACAGCTTCATACACTACAGGACCAACAGTATCACTCACTGCTTCATACACTACAGGACCAACAGTATCACTCACTGCTTCATACACTACAGGACCAACAGTATCACTCACTGCTTCATACACTACAGGACCAACAGCATCACTCACTGCTTCATACACTACAGGACCAACAGTATCACTCACTGCTTCATACACTACAGGACCAACAGTATCACTCACTGCTTCATACACTACAGGACCAACAGTATCACTCACTGCTTCATACACTACAGGACCAACAGTATCACTCACTGCTTCATACACTACAAGACCAACAGTATCACTCACTGCTTCATACACTGGGACCAACAGTATCACTCACTGCTTCATACACTACAGGACCAACAGTATCACTCACTGCTTCATACACTACAGGACCAACAGTATCACTCACTGCTTCATACACTACAGGACCAACAGCATCACTCACTGCTTCATACACTACAGGACCAACAGTATCACTCACTGCTTCATACACTACAGGACCAACAGTATCACTCACTGCTTCATACACTACAGGACCAACAGTATCACTCACTGCTTCATACACTACAGGACCAACAGTATCACTCACTGCTTCATACACTACAGGACCAACAGTATCACTCACTGCTTCATACACTACAGGACCAACAGTATCACTCACTGCTTCATACACTACAGGACCAACAGTATCACTCACTGCTTCATACACTACAGGACCAACAGTATCACTCACTGCTTCATACACTACAGGACCAACAGCATCACTCACTGCTTCATACACTACAGGACCAACAGTATCACTCACTGCTTCATACACTACAGGACCAACAGTATCACTCACTGCTTCATACACTACAGGACCAACAGCATCACTCACTGCTTCATACACTACAGGACCAACAGTATCACTCACTGCTTCATACACTACAGGACCAACAGCATCACTCACTGCTTCATACACTACAGGACCAACAGCATCACTCACTGCTTCATACACTACAGGACCAACAGTATCACTCACTGCTTCATACACTACAGGACCAACAGCATCACTCACTGCTTCATACACTACAGGACCAACAGTATCACTCACTGCTTCATACACTACAGGACCAACAGTATCACTCACTGCTTCATACACTACAGGACCAAAGTATCACTCACTGCTTCATACACTACAGGACCAACAGTATCAGTATATGTTGTAAAGGTGACATTCTGAGAATACTGTAAAAGTATCTGAAACTCAGAAGTTGTGTATTGTGTTTCATCTGCATAATAAACAGTAGGTTACCAAGTGATATCAGTGGTCTCACTTCCTCCTCACATCTACAGCCAAAGACCCTGCACCGGGCCAAGATGTTAATGAGACCCTGCACCTGCCAAGATGTAACAGAGACCCTGACACCTGCCAAGATGTAACAGAGAGGAGGCCCAGATTTAACAGAGACCCTGCACCAGCCAAGGTGTAACAGAGACCCTGCATCTGCCAATAATAAGACCCTGCCCCGGCCAAGGTGTAACAGAGACCCTGCACCGGCCCAGATGTAACAGAGATTTCCCCTGCACCGGCCCAATGTAACAGAGACCCTGCACCCGGCCAAGGTGTTAACAGAGACCCTGCACCGGCCAAGATGTAACAGAGACCCTGCACCGGCCAAGATGTAACAGAGACCCTGCACCGGCCAAGGTGTAACAGAGACCCTGCACCGGCCAAGGTGTAACAGAGACCCTGCACCGGCCAAGGTGTAACAGAGACCCTGCACCGGCCAAGGTGTAACAGAGACCCTGCCCCGGCCCAGATGTAACAGAGACCCTGCACCGGCCAGGTGTAACAGAGACCCTGCCCCGGCCAAGGTGTAACAGAGACCCTGCCCCGGCCAAGGTGTAACAGAGACCCTGCACCGGCCCAGATGTAACAGAGACCCTGCACCGGCCAAGGTGTAACAGAGACCCTGCCCGGCCAAGGTGTAACAGAGACCCTGCACCGGCCAAGGTGTAACAGAGACCCTGCACCGGCCAAGGTGTAACAGAGACCCTGCACCGGCCAAGGTGTAACAGAGACCCTGCACCGGCCAAGGTGTAACAAAGACCCTGCACCGGCCAAGGTGTAACAGAGACCCTGCACCGGCCAAGGTGTAACAAAGACCCTGCCCCGGCCCAGATGTAACAGAGACCCTGCACCGGCCAAGGTGTAACAGAGACCCTGCACCGGCCAAGGTGTAACAGAGACCCTGCACCGGCCAAGGTGTAACAGAGACCCTGCACCGGCCAAGGTGTAACAGAGACCCTGCACCGGCCAAGGTGTAACAGAGACCCTGCACTGGCCAAGGTGTAACAGAGACCCTGCACCGGCCAAGGTGTAACAGAGACCCTGCACCGGCCAAGATGTAACAGAGACCCTGCACCGGCCCAGATGTAACAGAGACCCTGCACTGGCCCAGACGTAACAGAGACCCTGCCCCGGCCAAGGTGTAACAGAGACCCTGCACCGGCCAAGGTGTAACAGAGACCCTGCACCGGCCAAGGTGTAACAAAGACCCTGCACCGGCCAAGGTGTAACAGAGACCCTGCACCGGCCAAGGTGTAACAAAGACCCTGCCCCGGCCCAGATGTAACAGACTGCACCGGCCAAGGTGTAACAGAGACCCTGCACCGGCCAAGGTGTAACAGAGACCCTGCACTGCCAAGGTGTAACAAAGACCCTGCACCGGCCAAGGTGTAACAGAGACCCTGCACCGGCCAAGGTGTAACAGAGACCCTGCACTGGCCAAGGTGTAACAGAGACCCTGCACCGGCCAAGGTGTAACAGAGACCCTGCACCGGCCAAGATGTAACAGAGACCCTGCACCGGCCCAGATGTAACAGAGACCCTGCACTGGCCCAGACGTAACAGAGACCCTGCACTGGCCCAGACGTAACAGAGACCCTGCTCTGGCCCAGATGTAATTCTCCACTGATATCTCGTGAAACAACTCCGTAATGACCATTCCAGTGGTGTATACCCAGATTATGTGGAACAATTTTCCCTTCAAGATTCATCAATGACATCTCCCCGAAGTAACCCCCCCTCCCCCTTCCCAAAATCCTCCCAAGTCTGAATGGAAAGGAAATGAAGGATAAAGTGAAATGACAGAGTTGTCACTATTAATGTCCCCCCATGCTGGTGTTTCCCAAGCCTAAACAGACAATACATTCACTGTGTTGTAATCATACCACAAAGAGGACACTGTGTTAGTCATGGCACCACAAGACCAACACGGAGGACTGGTACATGTTACGTGTGTGTGTGTGTGTGTGTGTGTGTGTGTGTGTGTGTGTGTGTGTGTGTGTGTGTGTGTGTGTGTGTGTGTGTGTGTGTGTGTGTGTGTGTGATTGGTGAGTCACGGGTCACATCTCACTTATCTATGAATGTGTGTGAGATTGAGCCTGGATGGTTGGACTGTTACCATATTACCTATAGGACTGGTGTGTGTTGGTTAGGTGGGATGGTTGGACTGTTACCATATTACCTATAGGACTGATGTGTGTTGGTTAGGTGGGATGGTTGGACTGTTACCATATTACCTATAGGACTGGTGTGTGTTGGTTAGGTGGGATGGTTGAACTGTTACCATATTACCTATAGGATTGGTGTGTGTAGGTTAGGTGGGATGGTTGGACTGTTACCATATTACCTATAGGACTGGTGTGTGTTGGTTAGGTGGGATGGTTGAACTGTTACCATATTACCTATAGGATTGGTGTGTGTAGGTTAGGCGGGATGGTTGGACTGTTACCATATTACCTATAGGATTGGTGTGTGTAGGTTAGGTGGGATGGTTGGACTGTTACCGTATTACCTATAGGACTGGTGTGTGTTGGTTAGGTGGGATGGTTGGACTGTTACCATATTACCTATAGGACTGGTGTGTGTTGGTTAGGTGGGATGGTTGAACTGTTAACATATTACCTATAGGACTGGTGTGTGTTGGTTAGGTGGGATGGTTGAACTGTTACCATATTACCTATAGGACTGGTGTGTGTTGGTTAGGTGGGATGGTTGAACTGTTACCATATTACCTATAGGACTGGTGTGTGTTGGTTAGGTGGGATGGTTGGACTGTTACCATATTACCTATAGGACTGGTGTGTGTTGGTTAGGTGGGATGGTTGAACTGTTACCATATTACCTATAGGACTGGTGTGTGTTGGTTAGGTGGGATGGTTGAACTGTTACCATATTACCTATAGGACTGGTGTGTGTTGGTTAGGTGGGATGGTTGAACTGTTACCATATTACCTATAGGACTGGTGTGTGTTGGTTAGGTGGGATGGTTGAACTGTTACCATATTACCTATAGGACTGGTGTGTGTTGGTTAGGTGGGATGGTTGAACTGT
>NW_026290473.1:12500-14046 GCF_023373465.1 Oncorhynchus keta
GTCTGTTTGTTGTATTGATGGTGAAGAGGAGGAGGGTGGAGGAGGAGGGGGTAGTCTGTTTGTTGTATTGAGGAAGAGGAGGGTGGAGGAGCTGGTAGTCTGTATGTTGTATTGATGGTGAAGAGGAGGAGGGTGGAGGGAGGGAGGGAGCTGGTAGTCTGTTTGTTGTATTGATGGTGAAGAGGAGGAGGGTGGAGGGAGGGAGTGGAGGAGGAGCTGGTAGTCTGTATGTTGTATTGATGGTGAAGAGGAGGAGGGTGGAGGGAGGGAGGGAGCTGGTAGTCTGTTTGTTGTATTGATGGTGAAGAGGAGGAGGGTGGAGGGAGGAGGGAGCTGGTAGTCTGTATGTTGTATTGATGGTGAAGAGGAGGAGGGTGGAGGGAGGGAGGGGAGCTGGTAGTCTGTTTGTTGTATTGATGGTGAGGGTGGAGGGAGGAGTATGTTGAGGGTGGAGGGGAGAGGAGGAGGAGGGAGCTGGTAGTCTGTATGTTGTATTGATGGTGAAGAGGAGGAGGGTGGAGGGAGGGAGGGAGCTGGTAGTCTGTTTGTTGTATTGATGGTGAAGAGGAGGAGGGTGGAGGGAGGAGGAGGGAGCTGGTAGTCTGTATGTTGTATTGATGGTGAAGAGGAGGAGGGAGGGAGGAGGAGGAGCTGGTAGTCTGTTTGTTGTATTGATGGTGAAGAGGAGGAGGGTGGAGGGAGGGAGGCTGGTAGTCTGTATGTTGTATTGATGGTGAAGAGGAGGAGGGGTGGAGGGAGGGAGGAGCTGGTAGTCTGTATGTTGTATTGATGGTGAAGAGGAGGAGGGTGGAGGGAGGGAGGGGGAGCTGGTAGTCTGTATGTTGTATTGATGGTGAAGAGGAGGAGGGTGGAGGGAGGGAGGAGCGGGTAGTCTGTTTGTTGTATTGATGGTGAAGAGGAGGAGGGTGGAGGGAGGGAGGGAGGGAGCTGGTAGTCTGTTTGTTGTATTGATGGTGAAGAGGAGGAGGGTGGAGGGAGGAGGAGCTGGTAGTCTGTTGTATTGATGGTGAAGAGGAGGAGGGTGGAGGGAGGAAGAGGCTGGTAGTCTGTATGTTGTATTGATGGTGAAGAGGAGGAGGGAGGGAGGGAGGGAGCTGGTAGTCTGTATGTTGTATTGATGGTGAAGAGGAGGAGGGTGGAGGGAGGGAGGGAGCTGGTAGTCTGTATGTTGTATTGATGGTGAAGAGGAGGAGGGTGGAGGGAGGGAGGAGGAGCTGGTAGTCTGTCTGTTGTATTGATGGTGAAGAGGAGGAGGGTGGAGGGAGGGAGGGAGGGAGCTGGTAGTCTGTATGTTGTATTGATGGTGAAGAGGAGGAGGGTGGAGGGAGGAGGAGGGAGCTGGTAGTCTGTATGTTGTATTGATGGTGAGGAGGAGGAGGGTGGAGGGAGGGAGGGAGGAGCTGGTAGTCTGTATGTTGTATTGATGGTGAAGAGGAGGAGGGAGGGAGGAGGGAGGAGCTGGTAGTCTGTATGTTGTATTGATGGTGAAGAGGAGGAGGGTGGAGGGAGGGAGGGAGGAGCTGGT
>NW_026290474.1:0-1653 GCF_023373465.1 Oncorhynchus keta
AAATCTTGTTGGGGAGAGAAGGGGTGAAAGGATTACTTACCCATACACACCCTATCTAGAGTATTCCTTGAAGAGGTGGGGTTTCAGGTGTCTCCGGAAGGTGGTGATTGACTCCGCTGTCCTGGCGTAAAGAGGGAGTTTGTTCCACCATTGGGGGCCAGAGCAGCGAAAACAGTTTGACTGGGCTGGCGGGAACTGTACTTCCTCAGTGGTAGGGAGAGCGAGAGCAGGCCAGAGGTGGATGTGCCAGTACCCTTGTTTAGGTGTAGGGCCTGATCAGAGCCTGGAGGTACTGGAGTGCCGTTCCCCTCACAGCTCCGTGGCGAGCACCATGGTCTTGTAGCGGATGCGAGCTTCAACTGGAAGCCAGTGGAGAGAGCGGAGGAGCGGGGTGACGTGGAGAGAACTTGGGAAGGTTGAACACCAGACGGGCTGCGGCGTTCTGGATGAGTTGTAGGGTTTAATGGCACAGGCAGGAGCCCAGCCAACAGCGAGTTGCAGTAATCAAGACGGGAGATGACAAGTGCCTGATTAGGACCTGCGCCGCTTCCTGTGAGGCAGGGTCGTACTCTGCGGATGTTGTAGAGCATGAACCTACAGGAACGGGACACCGCCTTGATGTTAGTTGAGAACGTCAGGGTGTTGTCCAGGATCACGCCAAGGTTCTTAGCGCTCTGGGAGGAGGACACAATGGAGTTGTCAACCGTGATGGCGAGATCATGGAGCGGGCAGTCCTTCCCGGGAGGAAGAGGAGCTCCGTCTTGCTGAGGTTCAGCTTGAGGTGGTGATCCGTCATCCACACTGATATGTCTGCCAGACATGCAGAGATGCGATTCGCCACCTGGTCATCAGAAGGGGGAAAGGAGAAGATTAATTGTGTGTCGTCTGCATAGCATGATAGGAGAGACCATGTGAGGTTATGACAGAGCCAAGTGACTTGGTGTATAGCGAGAAATAGAGAGGGCCTAGAACAGAGCCCTGGGGGACACCAGTGGTGAGACGCGTGGTGAGGAGACAGATTCTCGCCACGCCACCTGGTAGGAGCGACCTGTCAGGTAGGACGCAATCAAGCGTGGGCCGCGCCGGGAGATGCCCAACTCGGAGAGGGTGGAAGGAGGATCTGATGGTTCACAGTATCGAAGGCAGCCGATAGGTCTAGAAGGATGAGAGCAGAGGAGAGAGTTAGCTTTAGCAGTGCGGGCGCCTCCGTGATACAGAGAAGAGCAGTCTCAGTTGAATGACTAGTCTTGAAACCTGACTGATTTGGATCAAGAAGGTCATTCTGAGAGAGATAGCGGTAGAGCTGGCCAAGGACGGCACGCTCAAGAGTTTTGGAGAGAAAAGAAAAAGAAGGATACTGGTCTGTAGTTGTTGACATCGGAGGGATCGAGTGTAGGTTTTTCAGAAGAGGTGCAACTCTCGCTCTCTTGAAGACGGAAGGGACGTAGCCAGCGGTCGGGATGAGTTGATGAGCGAGGTGAGGTAAGGAGAAGGTCTCGGAAATGGTCTGGAGAAGAGAGGAGGATAGGGTCAAGCGGGGCAGGTTGTTACGGCCGGCCGTCACAAGACGCTGAGATTTCATCTGGAGAGAGAGGAGAAAGAGGTCAGGCGGGAGTTTTCCTCCATTTCCGCTCGGCTGCCCGGAGCCCTGTT
>NW_026290475.1:0-2601 GCF_023373465.1 Oncorhynchus keta
AGGGGTGTCAAACATACGGCCCGCTGGCCGGAACCGGCCCCCAAGGAGGTTCGATCAGGCCCGCAGGATAATTTGAAAGTGGAAAAAAATGCATAAAAGACATGGAATTAATTTTTTTTTTTTAAGACAAGCCGCATCACTGAGACAGACTGAAAACAGCAGACGGTATCAATGCGCCATCTGCTGCTTGTTACGACGTTGTTAAGATTGTTAATGTCTCTACCTCTCCACTACACCCTCATTAGCCAAAATGTCGTTATCCAAACGGAGAAAAGTAGATAAGGAGTGTAGAATTTTCAAAGAAAAATGGACCACGTCCTATTTATTTACAGAGATGCACGGAAAACCTTTGTGCTTGGTGTGTTTGCAACAAGTTTCG
Source organism: Oncorhynchus keta (assembly GCF_023373465.1). Taxonomy (NCBI): domain Eukaryota; kingdom Metazoa; phylum Chordata; class Actinopteri; order Salmoniformes; family Salmonidae; genus Oncorhynchus; species Oncorhynchus keta. The sequence continues at coordinate 380 of NW_026290475.1, forward strand.
GTATTGAAGGAATATAATATTCGACGCCACTACGAGACTCATCACAGCGAAAAATATGACGGCTTGCAAGGACAACTGAGAAGAGATAAGATTAACGAATTGCTGGCGGGTCTGAGGAAACAGCAGTCAACTTTCATCCAGAGCCGAGAAGTCAGTGAAGCAGCGGTAAAAGCCAGCTACCTAATTGCTAGCGAAATAGCATTAGCATCGAAGCCGTATTCCGACGGTGACTTTGTTAAACGATGCATGATGAAGGCGGCTGAACTTGTATGTCCCGAGAAGCGACAAGCTTTTGCCAATATTAGCATGACGAGGAATACTATAGCAGAGAGGATTTCGAACTATCGGCAGATTTAGACAGTCAATTGAAACAGAGAGTCAAGTCATTTATTGCATTTTCCGTGGCAATTGACGAGCACTGACATCACAGACGTGGCCCAACTGGCCATATTTATTCGAGGAGTTGGATGAGACATTGACTGTTACTGAAGAGTTTCTTGAGTTGGTGCCAATGATGGACACACAACAGCCGAGGATTTATTTTCGGCTCTGTCCTTGCTGCATTGGACAGAGTTGGAGTGGGACTGGTCCCGCGCTGTCAGCTGGCTACAGACGGCGCGCCATCCATGGTCGGAAAGAAAGCAGGTGTCACGACAAAGTTCAAAGACAAAGTACAAGCCCTAATGGAGGAGATCGTTTCTGGACATTTCACTGTATTTTTGCACCAGGAGGCATTGTGTTGCAAGTCGCTGAAAATGGACCACGCCATGGAGGTGGTTGTTCGCACTGTAAATTTCATCCGGTCCAGAGGTCTGAACCATCGTCAGTTTGACAAACTTCTCAGCACAGCAACATTAGCCACAGCCTGCCATACCACACTGAAGTGAGATGGCAAGCCGAGGCGCTGTGCTGGAGGCATTTCTTTGATCTACGAGGAAATCGGACAGTTCCTGGAGAAAAAGGAAAACCGGTGTTGGAATTACAATCTCAGGAATGGCTATGGGACCTGCATTCTGGTTGATATTACTGAACACTTGAACAATCTGAACAAAATGTTGCAAGGCCGCAAAAAGTTGTCACACAGTTTTCTGACAACATACATGCATTTAAGTTGAAGCTGACTTTGTGGGAGATGCAACTGGCAAAATGGCAACCCTGCCCTGATTTTATCAGTATCTACTACCAGGGTACCCCAAATTAACAGCCCTGGCTGCTAAAATTTTGTGCATGTTTGGGACAACCTACCTTTGTGAACAAATTTTCTCAGTGATGAATATCAATAAAACAAAAATGTTCAAGGCTCACAAACAAGCACTTAAATGACATTCTGAAAGTGACAGCTAGTCAGGACATGACACCTGGTGTTGATGCACTTGTACAGGCCAAAAGATGCCAAGTTTCAGGTACAAATACAAGTCCAGACTAGACTAACACCTTTTAAAATGCTGCCTTAGATACTGTTTGCATTGAAAGAATACAGCTCTGTGAAGATGAATCCTTACTGTGGTGATTTAAAAAATGTGCACTTTAATGTTAGTCAGCAGCTTCAAAACAAAAGTTGTGTGATGGAATTCTACTGTTCATACAACTCCATAAATTTTCAGTATGTATTGTATGTGTATGTATGTTTCATGTATGAAGTTTACAGATTTACAGGACAGGCGAACACTTTCTTCATTACACATTTAAAATCACTCCTTAGTTTGTAAGGTGTACGCAGGGATTACATTTAGATTTTATATGCGTATGTGTAGTGGTTTAAAAATTCCTTTCTTTAAAAGTCTCATTTAATCTTAAAGTGCATTACTATATTTTTCAGTACCAATTAAAGTTTTGTGCCTTTGTACAATCAGTGGGATCAGTTGCAATGCATATTTGTGAATGATAAAAGTAAATTGCACATTTGTCTAAGGAAATATGAGGTGTTTCATGAAATGTTTTGTAAAAGGATAGTTCATTAAATTTCAATATTTTCCTAATGTTCTTGTGCTTCTTTACACCAAAACAAAGGAAAGACATGATATTTTGGTTATTTATAGCAGAGTATGGTATAATTTTAATGGTCCGGCCCACTTGACATCTCCCTAGGCCGTATGTGGCTCCACGATGCGAAATGAGTTTGACACCCCTGCTCTAACTGCTTCAATTCTGCTCCCCCAAACTTCAACACCAGCCAAGACCTGTGTGAATCCACAATCCAACCATATGTGATGTGTCCACGA
>NW_026290476.1:0-682 GCF_023373465.1 Oncorhynchus keta
GGAGAACACCAGATTCACCCAGTAGACCGTGCTGCATGGAGAACACCAGATTCACCCAGTAGACCGTGCTGCATGGAGAACACCAGATTCACCCAGTAGACCGTGCTGCATGGAGAACACCAGATTAACCCAGTAGACCGTGCTGCATGGAGAACACCAGGATTCACCCAGTAGACCGTGCTGCATGGAGAACACCAGATTCACCCAGTAGACCGTGCTGCATGGAGAACACCAGGATTCACCCAGTAGACCGTGCTGCATGGAGAACACCAGGATTCACCCAGTAGACCGTGCTGCATGGAGAACACCAGATTCACCCAGTAGACCGTGCTGCATGGAGAACACCAGATTCACCCAGTAGACCGTGCTGCATGGAGAACACCAGATTAACCCAGTAGACCGTGCTGCATGGAGAACACCAGATTCACCCAGTAGACCGTGCTGCATGGAGAACACCAGATTCACCCAGTAGACCGTGCTGCATGGAGAACACCAGATTAACCCAGTAGACCGTGCTGCATGGAGAACACCAGATTCACCCAGTAGACCGTGCTGCATGGAGAACACCAGATTCACCCAGTAGACCGTGCTGCATGGAGAACACCAGATTCACCCAGTAGACCGTGCTGCATGGAGAACACCAGATTCACCCAGTAGACCGTGCTGCATGGAGAACACCAGA
>NW_026290477.1:0-1800 GCF_023373465.1 Oncorhynchus keta
TTCTGGGGGTTAATGTTGATATATCTACTGCTGACCAGCAGGACCCAGTTTCTGGGGGTTAATGCTGATGTTGATGTATGTACTGCTGACCAGCAGGCCCAGGCCTCATAATGACTGCGACTGGCGGGTTTGTGGGTCAAACTCACAAGTAATAACCCTAAAACATTCTTCTAATAAATCATTACCTAACGCCTGCTGGTACAATGCTTCGTTAACTTGTTATAAACATATATTCACCATTATAATGTAAAAAAGCCAATCTGTGTACTGTCAACACGTAGACAAATATGTGTTGTCTTACGTCGTTATCGTAAGATGAATGCACTAATTGTAAGTCGCTCTGGATAAAAGTGTCTGCTAAATGACATCAAATGTAAATGTGCAGGTAGATAGAAATGTCTTCTGTTTCACTTACTAAGTACTGGTACCATCCGGGTAAGTAAGACGGGTTGCCCAAATGAGGAGGTTCCATGAATCAGTAGATTAATTAAGCATTCAGATCCCAGTAATGATTACTGTGTTGTTAAAACATAATGAGATGAGCTCGTTAGCGCTCTGAACACCTGTGAGTGTGAGGGAGCAGTCGACTCCAGACGGAGATCAGAGGGGTGAGGGGAGCAGTCGACTCCAGACAGAGAGCAGAGGGGTGAGGGGAGCAGTCGACTCCAGACAGAGAGCAGAGGGGGTGAGGGGAGCAGTCGACTCCAGACAGAGAGCAGAGGTGGTGAGTGGAGCAATCGACTCCAGACAGAGAGCAGAGGGGGTGAGGGGAGCAGTCGACTCCAGACAGAGAGCAGAGGGGGTGAGGGGAGCAGTCGACTCCAGACAGAGAGCAGAGGGGTGAGTGGAGCAGTCGACTCCAGACAGAGAGCAGAGGGGTGAGGGGAGCAGTCGACTCCAGACGGAGATCAGAGGGGGTGAGGGGAGCAGTCGACTCCAGACAGAGAGCAGAGGGGGTGAGGGGAGCAGTCGACTCCAGACAGAGAAGCAGAGGGGTGAGGGAGCAGTCGACTCCAGACAGAGAGCAGAGGGGGTGAGGGGAGCAGTCGACTCCAGACAGAGAGCAGAGGGGGTGAGGGGAGCAGTCGACTCCAGACAGAGAGTAGAGGTGGTGAGTGGAGCAATCGACTCCAGACAGAGAGCAGAGGGGTGAGGGGAGCAGTCGACTCTAGACGGAGATCAGAGGGGTGAGGGAGCAGTCGACTCCAGACAGAGAGCAGAGGGGTGAGTGGAGCAGTCGACTCCAGACAGAGAGCAGAGGGGGTGAGGGAGCAGTCGACTCCAGACAGAGAGCAGAGGGGTGAGGGAGCAGTCGACTCCAGACAGGAGTAGAGGTGGTGAGTGGAGCAATCGACTCCAGACAGAGAGCAGAGGGGGTGAGGGAGCAGTCGACTCCAGACAGAGATCAGAGGGGTGAGGGGAGCAGTCGACTCCAGACAGAGAGCAGAGGGTGAGTGGAGCAGTCGACTCCAGACAGAGAGCAGAGGGGTGAGGGAGCAGTCGACTCCAGACAGAGAGTAGAGGTGGTACCCTAAACCTACCTCATCACTACCCTAACCCGACCTCATCACAACTCTAACCTGACCTCATCACTAACCCTAACCTGACCTCATCACGACCCTAACCTGACCTCATCACAACCCTAACCTGACCTCATCACTACCCCTAACCCGACCTCATCACTACCCTAACCCGACCTCATCACGACCCTAACCCGACCTCATCACTACACCAACTGCACATAAAGACCCTAACCCGACCTCATCACTACCCTAACCCGACCTCATCACGACCCTAACC
>NW_026290478.1:0-1010 GCF_023373465.1 Oncorhynchus keta
GGTTTGGTCTGTACAGTGGGGACATAATAAACTCATGTCATCTACCTGGGTTTGGTCTGTACAGTGGGGATGTAATAAACTCATGTCATCTACCTGGGTTTGGTCTGTACAGTGGGGATATAATAAACTCATGTCATCTACCTGGGTTTGGTCTGTACAGTGGGGACATAATAAACTCATGTCATCTACCTGGGTTTGGTCTGTACAGTGGGGATATAATAAACTCATGTCATCTACCTGGGTTTGGTCTGTACAGTGGGGATATAATAAACCCATGTCATTCTACCTGGGTTTGGTCTGTACAGTGGGGACATAATAAACTCATGTCATCTACCTGGGTTTGGTCTGTACAGTGGGGACATAATAAACTCATGTCATCTACCTGGGTTTGGTCTGTACAGTGGGGATGTAATAAACTCATGTCATCTACCTGGGTTTGGTCTGTACAGTGGGGATGTAATAAACTCATGTCATCTACCTGGGTTTGGTCTGTACAGTGGGGATGTAATAAACTCATGTCATCTACCTGGGTTTGGTCTGTACAGTGGGGACGTAATAAACTCATGTCATCTACCTGGGTTTGGTCTGTACAGTGGGGATGTAATAAACTCATGTCATCTACCTGGGTTTGGTCTGTACAGTGGGGATATAATAAACTCATGTCATCTACCTGGGTTTGGTCTGTACAGTGGGGATATAATAAACTCATGTCATCTACCTGGGTTTGGTCTGTACAGTGGGGATGTAATAAACTCATGTCATCTACCTGGGTTTGGTCTGTACAGTGGGGATGTAATAAACTCATGTCATCTACCTGGGTTTGGTCTGTACAGTGGGGACATAATAAACTCATGTCATCTACCTGGGTTTGGTCTGTACAGTGGGGATATAATAAACTCATGTCATCTACCTGGGTTTGGTCTGTACAGTGGGGATATAATAAACTCATGTCATCTACCTGGGTTTGGTCTGTACAGTGGGGATGTAATAAACTCATGTCATCTACCTGG
>NW_026290479.1:0-2456 GCF_023373465.1 Oncorhynchus keta
AAGAGAGTCTATATACATACAAATGAATCAATCATTAATCAATTGGTGTGTGTGCTGCGGGGTTGAGGCTACGAACCCATAGAGCTTGGTTCTCTCATCCCTTCCAGGCTTCTGAGAGGATAGGCCTGTATCATAGGGAGGGTGGATAGTGAGCCTGTCATAGGAGGGGTGGATAGTGAGGAGGGTGGATAGTGAGCCTGTCAGTGAGCCTGTCGAGAAGTGGATAATGAGCCTGTCATAGGGAGGGTGGATAGTGAGCCTGTCATAGGGAGGGTGGATAGTGAGCCTGTCATAGGGAGGGTGGATAGTGAGCCTGTCATAGGGAGGTGGATAGTGGGCCTGAGGGAGGTGGATAGTGAGCCTGTCATAGGGAGGGTGGATAGTGAGCCTGTCATAGGGAGGTGGATAGTGAGCCTGTCATAGGGAGGTGGATAATGAGCATGTCATAGGCCTGAGGGAGGTGGATAGTGAGCCTGTCATAGGGAGGGTGGATAAATGAGCCTGTCATAGGAGGGTGGATAGTGAGCCTGTCATAGGGAGGGTGGATAATGAGCCTGTCATAGGGAGGGTGGATAATGAGCCTGTCATAGGGAGGGTGGATATGAGCATGTCATAGGGAGGGTGGATAGGGATTGAGCCTGTCATAGGGAGGGTGGATAGTGAGCCTGTCATAGGGAGGGTGGATAATGAGCCTGTCATAGGGAGGGTGGATAGGGTGGATGAGGCCTGTCATAGGGAGGGTGGATAATGAGCATGTCATAGGGAGGGTGGATAGTGAGCATGTCATAGGGAGGGTGGATAATGAGCCTGTCATAGGAGAGGGTGGATAGTGAGCATGTCATAGGGAGGGTGGATAATGAGCCTGTCATAGGGAGGTGGATAGTGAGCATGTCATAGGGAGGGTGGATAGTGAGCCTGTCATAGGGAGGGTGGATAGTGAGCCTGTCATAGGGAGGGTGGATAGTGAGCCTGTCATAGGGAGGGTGGATAATGAGCCTGTCATAGGGAGGGTGGATATGAGCCTGTCATAAGGGAGGGTGGATAATGAGCCTGTCATAGGGAGGGTGGATAGTGAGCCTGTCATAGGGAGGGTGGATAGTGAGCCTGTCATAGGGAGGGTGCCTGTCATAGGAGGGTGGATAATGAGCCTGTCATAGGGAGGTGGATAGTGAGCCTGTCATAGGGAGGTGGGAGGGTAGGGAGGGTGGAAGTGAGCCTGTCATAGGGAGGGTGGATAGTGAGCCTGTCATAGGGAGGGTGGATAGTGAGCCTGTCATAGGAGGGTGGATAGTGAGGCCTGTCATAGGGAGGGTGGATAATGAGCCTGTCATAGGGAGGGTGGATAATGAGCCTGTCATAGGGAGGGTGTGATAATGAGCCTGTCGTCATAGGGAGGGTGGATAGTGAGCCTGATAGGGAATGGAGCCTGTCATAGGGAGGGTGGATGAGCCTGTCATAGGGAGGGTGGATATGAGCCTGTCATAGGGAGGGTGGATAGTGAGCCTGTCATAGGGAGGGTGGATAATGAGCCTGTCATAGGGAGGTGGATAATGAGCCTGTCATAGGGAGGGTGGATAGTGAGCCTGTCATAGGGAGGGTGGATAGATGAGCCTGTCATAGGGAGGGTGGATAGTGAGCCTGTCATAGGGAGGGTGGATAATGAGCCTGTCATAGGGAGGGTGGATAGTGAGCCTGTCATAGGGAGGGTGGATAGTGAGCCTGTCATAGGGAGGGTGGATAGTGAGCCTGTCATAGGGAGGTGGATAGTGAGCCAGTCATAGGGAGGTGGATAGTGAGCCTGTCATAGGGAGGGTGGATAGTGAGCCTGTCATAGGGTGGATAGTGAGCCTGTCATAGGGAGGGTGGATGGATAGTGAGCCTGTCATAGGGAGGGTGGATAGTGAGCCTGTCATAGGGAGGGTGGATAGTGAGCCTGTCATAGCCTGGGAGGGTGGATAGTGAGCCTGTCATAGGGAGGGTGGATAATGAGCCTGTCATAGGGAGGGTGGATAATGAGCCTGTCATAGGGAGGGTGGATAGTGAGCCTGTCATAGGGAGGGTGGATAATGAGCCTGTCATAGGGAGGGTGGATAGGTGGTGAGCCTGTCATAGGGAGGTGGATAATGAGCCTGTCATAGGGAGGGTGGATAATGAGCCTGTCATAGGGAGGGTGGATAATGAGCCTGTCATAGGGAGGTGGATGTGAGGCCTGTCATAGGGAGGGTGGATAATGAGCCTGTCATAGGGAGGGTGGATAGTGAGCCTGTCATAGGGAGGGTGGATAGTGAGCCTGTCATAGGGAGGGTGGATAATGAGCCTGTCATAGGGAGGGTGGATAGTGAGCCTGTCATAGGGAGGTGGATAGTGAGCCCTGTCATAGGGAGGTGGATAGTGAGCCTGTCATAGGGGAGGTGGATAGTGAGCCTGTCATAGGGAGGGTGGATAATGAGCCTGTC
>NW_026290480.1:0-9451 GCF_023373465.1 Oncorhynchus keta
CGGCGCCCCTCCACCCTGATACCGGCCCTAGTCAAAGGTATTGACATTAGTAAGTGTCTCTCTCTGCATCTCTCTCCCTGAGACCCCTCGTTCGCTCTCTTCTTCTCCCCTCTCTTTCCATCTTCTGTCTCACCCCTGCTTTGTACTCTGAACATGAAGTACACAGGAGTGCAGCTCATCCCTTACACCCGGGTAAGACAATGGGTGTTGTTGCAAAGCTGCAGACACTAAAAGCAGCAAGTAAAAATACCTCTCAGAGCCAGAAACAACTCTGTCCTGAGGAGAGAGAGAGAGAGAGAGAGAGAGAGAGAGAGAGAGAGAGAGAGAGAGTAGAGAGAAGAGAGAGAGATAAGAGAGAGAGAGAGGTGAGTAGGAAAGAACGTAGAGAGGGGAATGAGAGGGGGAGAACTGATGAGGGAATGTAGGAGAGAGAACGTGAGAGGGGGGAATGTAGGGCGGAGGAGAACAGAATAGGAGTGGGGGAATGTAGGGCGGAGAGAGGAGAGAAAGAATAGGAGTGGGGGAATGTAGGCAGAGTAGAGGAGGAGAATAGAGTGGGGGAATGTAGGCAGAGATAGAGGAGTGGGGGAATGTAGGGCGGGTAGTAGAGGAGGAGGACGTGAGAGGGGGAATGTAGGGGCGGAGAAGAGGAGAACAGGAGTGGGTGGAATGTAGGAGCGAGGAGGAGAATAGGAGTGGGGGAATGTAGGGGCGGAGAACAGGAGTGGGGAATGTAGGCGGAGTAGAGGAGAGAACAGGAGTGGGGAATGTAGGGGCGGGTAGAGAGGAGGAGGACGTGAGAGGGAGAATGTAGGGGCGGAGAAGAGGAGAACAGGAGTGGTGGAATGTAGGGCGAGGAGGAGAATGGGAGTGGGGAATGTAGGGGCGGAGAACAGGAGTGGGGAATGTAGGGGCGGAGTAGAGGAGGAGAACAGGAGTGGGGAATGTAGGGCGGGTAGAGGAGGGAGGACGTGAGAGGGGAATGTAGGGCGGAGAAGGGAGAACAGGAGTGGTGGAATGTAGGGCGAGGAGGAGAATAGGGTGGGGAATGTAGGCAGAGTAGAGGAGGAGAACAGGAGTGGGGAATGTAGGGCGGAGAACAGGAGTGGGGAATGTAGGGGCGGAGTAGAGGAGGAGAACAGGAGTGGGGAATGTAGGGGCGGAGAGGAGGAGGGAGCAGGGTGGGAATGTAGGGCTGGAGAAGAGAACAGGAGTGGGAAATGTAGGGTGGAGTGAGGAGGAGAACAGGAGTGGGGAATGTAGGGTGGAGTAGAGGAGGAGAACAGGAGTGGGGGAATGTAGGGAGGAGAACAGAGCGAGTGGGGAATGTAGGGGCGGATGGAGGAGGGAGAACAGGAGTGGGGAATGTAGGGCGGAGTAGAGGGAGGGAGAACAGGAGTAGGGGAATGTAGGGGCGGAGAAGAGGAGGGAGAACAGGAGTGGGGAATGTAGGGGCGGAGAGAACAGGAGTGGGGAATGTAGGGGCGGAGGAGAACCAGGAGTGGGGAATGTAGGGCGGAGTAGAGGAAGAGAGAAACGTGAGGAGGGAATAGTAGGGTGGAGAAGGAGAACAGGAGTGGGGGAATGTAGGGGCGGAGAGGAGAGAACAGGAGTGGGGAATGTAGGGGCGGGTAGAGAGAGGAGAACAGGAGTGGGGAATGTGGGCGGAGTAGAGAGGAGAACAGGAGTGGGAATGTAGGGGCGGGTAGGAGGAGGAGAACAGGAGTGGGGAATGTGGGGCGGAGTAGGAAAGAGAACGAGAGGGGGAATGTAGGGCGAGAGAAGAGGAGAGAACAGGAGTGGGGAATGTAGGTCGTGTGGAGAATCATTTAAATATAGCACTTACAAGAACTTGTGAATTCAATATAGGCTTTTAATACAAACATATCAGAAGCCTAGATGGTCCGTCGGAACACACCCTTTCCCAGAAACACTGGCTCTGTCTTTATCCACACACAGTATGAGTCCATTCCATATGTTAATGAAGCTACTTCCCTCAAGTCATCGGTCACCATATCTTTCAGTCCAGGCTTCTTCCATGTTCATGCCTAATAACGCCTGTATCCGCTCTTGATTAGATTACAATGGTGGCAGGACCCTCTCATGTCCTAAAATTAATGTATATCTATCTATCTTACCCTAAGCACTTATGGCCTTTACCCTCTCTATCTAATCTTTATAATGATGTCCTGCTCCTTCCATAATAGATCATGTATTTAAAGGTCACCTCCTCCTCCTTTGCCCTAAGCCCATATGCACAGTAAAGCACGTATGGCTTCGGCCATTACACTTATGTCTGTTTAATCTTTGGTTTCCTGTCCGCTTTCTGTTTGTGGCCTAATGTATACCTATCTTTGCTCAATAGTGTCATATCTGTCTCTATATGTAACAAAAACTACAACAGTGGAGTAGAGGAGGAAGAGAGAGAAGAGTAGGGAGGAGTAGAAGGTATTTAAACTATCACTGTCACTGTGGTGTAGAGAACTAGCAGTGTCTGCCATGATTAGGTGCTGCTGTCATTGTCTTCAACTTTAACAAGCCTTTTAGAGAGGCCATAGGTGTTAACTGAAGTCTTTCGCTTCACAGCGTTACACTATAACCTACACTGTAGGTTTCACTGCTTTAGCTTACTTAGTATTGAACTTCTCACTCTCTTTCTCTCCCTCCTCCCTCCTCTCTCTTTAGGGCAGGCGTCTCCTATGTTGGAGGAATGGCAGAGAAGAGGTGCAAGGGACCTCTATCAGACCTGTTGTGGTGCCCCTCCTCCCCGAGAAAGCGCCTCCACCGAGGATCCCGCAGAGAAACTCCCCAACTCCCTCCAGTGTGGAGCCCTGACTACCTGGTCCATTCTGCTAGCTCTCCTCATACTGGACATGTTTCTGTTTCTAAAGAGCTCCACAGCATTGTGTTTCACAAACCACAGAAACGAAAACACATTACACATAACAAGCATATCTCACATTCCCAGACACACAGCTAAATACGGAAAGATAGTGTATTGTTATCCAGTGTGTGGTTGTTCTTGTTGAGTAACTATCTGTTTCTCCCTCACAGCTGTGGGAGATTCCTGTTCCTTCAGCTGATTCTGCTCTCAACATTCCTGAGTTTGAGGATGTAGGATCAGATGTTCTGGAATGGAAGCCCCGGAGTTCCAGCCTGCAGTCTTAGTGGAATTAGAGGTGTCTAAGTGGAGGTGTACGGAGAATCGCGGTGACCCTGGAGTTGGCCCCACTAAATGCAGACAATCTCTTACTCTCTCCAAAGTACCTAGTCCTCAGAACATATCCAGCTCTTGTTCTCCACTAGAATAGTGCTCTGTCATGTTTTGTCACTGACTGACCGTTCTCCCACCCCCAACTCTCCAGAGCCCAGGCAGAAGACGGCACCAATGAGAGCTGTGGCAATGCCTATGAGGACATGCCCTCAGCCAAGCAGAAGGTCAAGGGTCAACTCACCAAGAAAAAAGAAAGGAACAGCGAGAGTAAGACACAGGCACCTTACAGTAAGTTCTACTACTCGATACATATATACAGTGCCTTGCGAAAGTATTCGGCCCCCTTGAACTTTGCGACCTTTTGCCACATTTCAGGCTTCAAACATAAAGATATAAAACTGTATTTTTTGTGAAGAATCAACAACAAGTGGGACACAATCATGAAGTGGAACGACATTTATTGGATATTTCAAACATTTTTAACAAATCAAAAACTGAAAAATTGGGCGTGCAAAATTATTCAGCCCCTTAAGTTAATACTTTGTAGCGCCACCTTTTGCTGCGATTACAGCTGTAAGTCGCTTGGGGTATGTCTATCAGTTTTGCACATCGAGAGACTGACATTTTTTCCCATTCCTCCTTGCAAAACAGCTCGAGCTCAGTGAGGTTGGATGGAGAGCATTTGTGAACAGCAGTTTTCAGTTCTTTCCACAGATTCTCGATTGGATTCAGGTCTGGACTTTGACTTGGCCATTCTAACACCTGGATATGTTTATTTTTGAACCATTCCATTGTAGATTTTGCTTTATGTTTTGGATCATTGTCTTGTTGGAAGACAAATCTCCGTCCCAGTCTCAGGTCTTTTGCAGACTCCATCAGGTTTTCTTCCAGAATGGTCCTGTATTTGGCTCCATCCATCTTCCCATCAATTTTAACCATCTTCCCTGTCCCTGCTGAAGAAAAGCAGGCCCAAACCATGATGCTGCCACCACCATGTTTGACAGTGGGGATGGTGTGTTCAGGGTGATGAGCTGTGTTGCTTTTACGCCAAACATAAAGTTTGCATTGTTGCCAAAAAGTTCAATTTTGGTTTCATCTGACCAGAGCACCTTCTTCCACATGTTTGGTGTGTCTCCCAGGTGGCTTGTGGCAAACTTTAAACAACAATTTTTATGGATATCTTTAAGAAATGGCTTTCTTCTTGCCACTCTTCCATAAAGGCCAGATTTGTGCAATATACGACTGATTGTTGTCCTATGGACAGAGTCTCCCACCTCAGCTGTAGATCTCTGCAGTTCATCCAGAGTGATCATGGGCCTCTTGGCTGCATCTCTGATCAGTCTTCTCCTTGTATGAGCTGAAAGTTTAGAGGGACGGCCAGGTCTTGGTAGATTTGCAGTGGTCTGATACTCCTTCCATTTCAATATTATCGCTTGCACAGTGCTCCTTGGGATGTTTAAAGCTTGGGAAATCTTTTTGTATCCAAATCCGGCTTTAAACTTCTTCACAACAGTATCTCGGACCTGCCTGGTGTGTTCCTTGTTCTTCATGATGCTCTCTGCGCTTTTAACGGACCTCTGAGACTATCACAGTGCAGGTGCATTTATACGGAGACTTGATTACACACAGGTGGATTGTATTTATCATCATTAGTCATTTAGGTCAACATTGGATCATTCAGAGATCCTCACTGAACTTCTGGAGAGAGTTTGCTGCACTGAAAGTAAAGGGGCTGAATAATTTTGCACGCCCAATTTTTCTGTTTTTGATTTGTTAAAAAGTTTGAAATATCCAATAAATGTCGTTCCACTTCATGATTGTGTCCCACCTGTTGTTGATTCTTCACAACAAAAATACAGTTTTATATCTTTGTTTGAAGCCTGAAAATGTGGCAAAGGTCGCAAAGTTCAAGGGGGCCGAATACTTTCGCAAGGCACTGTACATATGAGATGAGTAATGTAAAGTATGTAAACATTATATAATGTGGCATTGTTTAAAGTGACTAGTGATACATTTATTACATCCAATTTTTTATTATTAAAGTGGCTAGAGATTTGGGTCAGTATGTTGGCAGCATGCCACTCAACAGTCTGATGGCCTTTAGATAGAAGCTGTTTTTCAGTCTCTTGGTCCCAGCTTTGATGCACCTGTACTGACCTCTCCTTCTGGATGATAGCAAGGGTGATCAGGCAATGGCTCGAGGTGGATGATGTCCTTGATTATCTTTTGGCCTTCCTGTGACATCGGGTGGTGTAGGTGTCCTGGAGGACAGGTAGTTTACCCCCCGGTGATGCGTTGTGCAGACCTCACTTACCCTCTGGAGAGCCTTACGGTTGTGGATGGAGCAATTGCCGTACCAGGCGGTGATACAGCCCGACAGGATGCTCTCGATTGTGCATCTGTAAAAGTTTGAGTGTTTTTGGTGACGAGCCATATTTACGTCAGCCTCCTGAGGTTGAAGAGGCGCTGTTGCGCCTTCTTCACCACGCTGTCTGTGTGGATGGACCATTTCAGTTTGTCCGTGATGTGTACGCCGAGGAACTTAAAACTTACTACCCTCTCCACTACTGTTCCGTCGATGTGGATAGGGAGGTGCTCGCTCTGCTGTTTCCTGTAGTCCACGATCATCTCGTTTGTTTTGTTGACGTTGAGTGTGAGGTTATTTTCCTGACACCACAGTTCGAGGGCCCTCACCTCCTCCCTGTAGGCCGTCTCGTCATTGTTGGTAATCAAGCTTATCACTGTGGTGTGCGTCTGCGAACTTGATGATTGAGCTGGAGGCGTGCATGGCCACTCAGTCATGGGTGAACAGGGAGTACAGGGGAGGGCTGAGAACGCACCCTTGTGGGGTCCCAGTGTTGAGGATCAGCGGAGTGGAGATGTTGTTTCCTACCCTCACCACCTGGGGGCGGCCCATCAAAGTCCAGGACCCAGTTGCACAGGGTGGTGTTGAGGCCCGTTAGGGCGGTAAGCAAGTTGGAGTGTGTCTAGGGTGTCAGGTAGGGTGGAGGTGATATGATCCTTCGACTCTCAAAGCACTTCATGATGACGGAAGTGAGTGCTGCGGGGCGATAGTCGTTTAGCTCCGTTACCTTAGCTTTCTTGGGAACAGGAACAATGGTGGCCCTCTTGAAGCATGTGGGAACAGCAGACTGGGATAGGGATTGATTGAATATGTCCATAAACACACCAGCCAGCTGGTCTGCGCATGCTCTGAGGACATGGCTAGGGATGCAGTCTGGGCCGGCAGCCTTGCGAGGGTTAACACGTATAAACATTTTACTCACGTTGGCTGCGGTGAAGGAGAGCCCACAGGTTTTGGTAGCGGGCTGTGTCAGTGGCACTGTATTGTCCTCAAAGCGAGCAAAGAAGTTGTTTAGTTTGTCTGGGAGAAAGAATGATGTCCATGACGGAGCTAGGTTTCTTTTTTGTAATCTGTGATTGTCTGTAGACCCTGCCACATACTGTTGGATTGCGACTCTACTTCTGTCTCTATACTGACGCTTAGCTTGTTTGATTGCCTTTTGGAGGGAATAGCTACACTGTTTGAATTCGGTCATGTTTCTGGTCACCTTGCCATGATTAAAAGCAGTGGTTCGCTTTCAGTTTCGCGCGATTGCTGCCATCAATCCACGGTTTCTGGTTGGGGAAGGTTTTAATAATCGCAGTGGGCTACAACATCACCGATGGACTTGCTAATAAACTCGCCCACCGAGATCAGACGTATACATCAATGTTGTTTTCTGAGGCCATCCGGAACATATCCCAGTCCATAGTGATCGAAGCAATCTTGAAGCGTGAGAATCAGTTTGGTCGGATCAGTGTTGAACAAACCTGAGAACGGGTGTTTTTAGTTTCTATCTATAGGTTGGGAGCAATAAAATGGCATTGTGGTCAGATTTGCCGAAAGGAGGGTGAGGAAGAGGGCATTCGTAACGTCGCGGAAGTTAGAGTATCACAATGATCCAGAATGCTGCCAGCCCGGGTCGCACATTCGATATGCTGATAAAATCTAGGGAGCCTTGTTTTCAGATTTGCCTTAGTTAAATCCCCAGCTACAATAAATGCACCCTCAGGATATGTGGTTTCCAGTTTACATAAGAGTCCAATGAAGTTCTTTCAGGGCCGTCGGAGGTGTCTGCTTGGGGGATATACATGGCTGTGGATTATAATCGAAGAGAATTCCTCTTGGTAGATAATGCAGTCGGCATTTGATTGATCAGGTGAACAAAAGGACTTGAGTTCCTGTATGTTGTTGTGATCACACCACAACTGCGTTAATCATAAGGCATACACCCCCGCCCTTCTTCTTACCAGAGAGATGTTTGTTTCTTTCGGCACGATGCGTGAAGAAACCAGGTGGCTGTGCCAACTCTGATAACGTATCCTGAGTGAGCCATGTTTCCATTAAACAGAGAATGTTACAATCTCTGATGTCTCTCTGGAAGGCAACCCTTGCTCGAATTTCGTCTACCTTGTTGTCCAGAGACTGCACAATGGAGAGTAGTATACTCAGGGACAGTGAGCGATGTGCCCGTCTCACGGTTGCCTGACCAGAAGCCGCTCCGTCTGCCCTTGTGCGGCACCGTTGTTTTGGGTCGCCTACTGGGATCTGATCCATTGTCCTGGGTTGTGGTCCAAATAGAGGATCTGCTTCGGGCAAGTCATATTCCTGATCGTAATGTTGGTAAGTTGATGAGGTAACCATGTAAGAAATAATACATACAAAATTAAATACTGCATAGTGTCCTAAGAACGCGAGCGACCATCTCTGTCAGCGCCATGTTGCATCAGAAAGAACATTAGATGCTGTTCACCATAAGACACTTTCCAGCTGTGGGTATGAGAGTTGAGGTCAGATGTGTCTGTGTGTGTGTGTGTGTGTGTGTGTACTGTATGTAATGTAATGTAGTCCAGGCAGTGAGGCTAATGTGTTTTTATGTCTGAGCGGAGACATCTTACTCCTTTAATCTTTTCTCCTATCACCCTATAAGACTGACATTGCTTTCTCACTCATGATTGGATCTTATCTAGCCATAACCGCAGCCAATAAAACAAATGAACAGAAATTATAGGCTCAGATGTCATCATGTTTTCTAACTATTTCTCTTCCTTTCATCTTTCACAGACCACATATGCTGAGACTCAGCTTCCGGTAAGGAATATTCTGGGTCGTTTGATTAGTTGATAGCTCAGTATTTGACCAAGGTCTGTATTACACACAGTAAGCCTGATCTATCGCTCAGGTACTTCTCTGCATCTATCCTGTGTAAATCTAATGACCCAGTAAAGATCTGGACAGACATGTCCTTCATCTTCCAATTGTTTACAGACAGAAGAAACACCCAAGACTGACTTGTTCTTGAAGAAGACTGCCTCGGAAACCCCAGATGAGAAACAAATGAACAAGAAGGAGAAGAAAGAGCAGAAAGAGAGAGAGAGGAAAGAGCAGAAAGAGGAGAGAGAAGAAGGAAAATGAGATGAAGGCGTTTAAGGTAAGTAACCCTAAGAGGAGAGGAGGGTGAAATAGTATTTTCGGCAGTAGAAACCAGTGTGATTTAATTCCTCAGGATGTCGACATGTTAACATGGTATTAACATGGTAATAACTTCTATCACAGAGAGATTTATTTTGACTTGAGATTTACAGGGTTAACTTGAATTTTTGAGCAAGTCTCCCAATGACATAAATGAATGATTTTGGATCTCAAATCTGAAAACCAGCGATGGGACTTATCAAAGAAATATCAGTGTTGCTAGTATACACACTACATACACTGCACACTACACTAATACGCTCTGTTATACACAGATTAATACACAAGGTAATACTCAACAGTAGCAGCCCCACTAGCAGTTTATGCCGTTAATGGATTAACAGACTTACATTACATTGATCACGCTTCTCTACAGTAAATACAGTATGGGCTGCTGAGGAGTATATTTGTGTTGTGTGTGTGTGTGTGTGTGTGTGTGGATAACAGGTCAGAAGGAGGCTATATACCATGCTACAGTGATGGTAGGAGTCTAAAGGACATAAGAACGACCTGGCTGTGAAGAACGGGGACATAGTCAGCATCATATGGACCACAAACTGCCCGAAAGGGAAAATGGCTGGCCAGGGACAGCACTAATACATGTAGGTTACACACCCTCCCCTAATCCCTGACCTTTACACAAATACAGATGTGCATAAAATCTGTCAAATGAATGGCTCAATCTGGAGTAGTTGTTTGAA
>NW_026290481.1:0-2879 GCF_023373465.1 Oncorhynchus keta
ACTATAGACCCCCACCAGTCCCAGGTTAGGTAATGTAGTCAACTATAGACTCCCCACCAGTCCCAGGTTAGGTAATGTAGTCTGACTATAGACCCCCACCAGGCCCAGGTTAGGTAATGTAGTCTACTATAGACCCCCCACCAGGTCCCAGGTTAGGTAATGTAGTCTACTATAGACCCCCACCCACCCCACCAGTCCCAGGTTAGGTAATGTAGTCTACTATAGACCCCCCACCAGTCCCAGGTTAGGTAATGTAGTCTACTATAGACCCCACCCCACCAGTCCCAGGTTAGGTAATGTAGTCTACTATAGACCCCCCACACCAGTCCCAGGTTAGGTAATGTAGTCTACTATAGACCCCCCACCAGTCCCAGGTTAGGTAATGTAGTCTACCATAGACCCCCCACCAGTCCCAGGTTAGGTAATGTAGTCTACTATAGACCCCCTACCAGTCCCAGGTTAGGTAATGTAGTCTACTATAGACTCCCCACACCAGTCGGTTAGGTAATGTAGTCTACTATAGACCTCCCCCACCAGTCCCAGGTTAGGTAATGTAGTCTACTATAGACCCCCCCACCAGTCCCAGGTTAGGTAATGTAGTCTACTATAGACCCCCCACACCAGTCCCAGGTTAGGTAATGTAGTCTACTATAGACTCCTCCCCCACCAGTCCCAGGTTAGGTAATGTAGTCTACCATAGACCCCCCACCAGTCCCAGGTTAGGTAATGTAGTCTACTATAGACCCCACCCCACCAGTCCCAGGTTAGGTAATGTAGTCTACTATAGACCCCCCTACCAGTCCCAGGTTAGGTAATGTAGTCTACTATAGACCCCCCACACCAGTCCCAGGTTAGGTAATGTAGTCTACTATAGACCCCCCACCAGTCTACCTGGTTAGGTAATGGTCTACTCCAGACTCCGCACCAGTCCCAGGTTAGGTAATGTAGTCTTGATGAAGTCCACTATAGACTCCAGACTGTCGTGCTGTAGGATCAAGGGCTTCGTGACTACCCAGAAGACTTAGCGACACCTTGAAGATCACCTCCGACCCCTGGAGAAACAACATGTCTAGAGGAGAGAGAGAGACAGAGACAGAGAGACAGAGACAGAGAGAGACACAGAGAGAGAGATGAGGACAGAGAGATGAGGCGGCAGACAGAAGAGAGAACAGAAGAGAGAGCAGAGAGAGAGAGAGAGAAGACAGGAGAGAGAGAGAGCGAAGAGAGAGACAGAGAGAAAGAGAGAGAGACAGAGAAAGAGAAACAAAACAAAGAGACAGAGAAAACCAAAGAACAAAAGATAAACAGAGGAGACAAAGAGAGACAGAAAGGAATAGACAAAGGTAAGACAAGAGAGACACAGAGAGAGAGAGAGAGAGAGCAGAGAACAGAGAAGAGCAGAGAGAGAGAGAGAGCAGAAGAGAGAGAGAGAGCAGAGAGAGAGACAGAGAGATAGAGAGAGAGACACAGACAGAGAGAGACAGACAGAGAGCACGAGAGAGGAGAGAGAAGGAAAGAAAGACAGAGAGAAAGAGAGAGCAGACAGAGAGAGAGAGAGAGAGAGAGAAAAGAACAAGACAAGACATGAGAGAGAGAGAGCACAGAGATGAGAGAGAGAGAGAGAGCAGAGACAGACAAGAAGAGAACAAGAGAGGAGAGGGCAGAGAAGAGACAGAGAGGAGAGCGGACAGACAGAGAGAGAACAGAAGAGAACTGAAAGAACAGACAGAAAGACAAGAAGAAGAGACAGAAAGAGACAAGAGCAAAGAAAGGAAACAAAGAAAGGAAGGAAGAAGAAACAAAACAGAGACGAGGTGAAAGAACGAAAAGATGACAAAAGAGAAAAACCGAGAAAACCAAAGACAAAGCAAAGAACAAGAACTAGAACAAGAAGAGACAAAAGAACAAAGAAAAGAACAAAAAAGACAAAAAGAAGAACAAAAGAACAAAAAAGAACAAGACAAAGACAAAAGAAAG
Source organism: Oncorhynchus keta (assembly GCF_023373465.1). Lineage (NCBI taxonomy): Eukaryota > Metazoa > Chordata > Actinopteri > Salmoniformes > Salmonidae > Oncorhynchus > Oncorhynchus keta. The sequence continues at coordinate 1,978 of NW_026290481.1, forward strand.
AATACAGAAAACAGAACAGGAAGGAGGAGACTGAGGAAGGAGAGAACAGAAAGACTGGAAAAGAACTCAAAAGAGACGAAGAGAGAGAGAGGAGAGAGGGCAGAGGGAGGGGGCGGAAGAGGAGGAGGGGGCAAGAGAGAGAAGAGGGCGGGGCAGAGAGAGAGCAGGGGGCAGAGGGGCAGAGACTGGGAGAGAGGGAACGGGCAGAGAGGGCAGAGGGCAGGAGCGGAAGGAGACAAGACAAGTGGAGGAAGGCTGGATGAAGAGAGAGACAGAGAGAAGAACAGAAAGAAAAGAGAAGACAGAGAGAGAGAGAGAAAGAGACAGAGAAGAGAGAGACAGAGAGAGAAGAGAGAAGAAGACAGAGAGAGAGAGAAGAGACAGAGAAGAGAGAGAAGAGACAGAAGAGAGAGAGAGAAAGAGAAAGACAGAAGAAGAGAAGAGAAAGAGAGAAGAAAGACAAGGCAGACAGAAAGAGAAGGCTGAGAAGACAAGCAGAACAAAACAAACAAAAAGGAAAGTGGCAGGCTGGAGAAGACTAAAAAAGAAAGAACAAAGGAAAGAAGACAAGGGCAGAGAGAGGGCAGGGAGACGAAAAGAGAGACAGACAGACAGAGAGAGAGACAAAGACAGACAGAGAGAGAGAGAGACAGAGAGAGACAAAGACAGACAGAGAGAGAGAGAGACAGAGAGAGACAGAGAGACAGAGAGAGAGAGAGAGAGAGAGAGAGAGACAGAGACAGAGACAGAGAGAGAGACAGAGAGAGAAACAGAGAGAGAGAGAGAGAGAGAGAGAGAGAGAGACAGAGAGAGAGACAGAGAGACAGAGAGAGAGACAGAGAGACAGAGAGACAGAAAGACAGAGAGAGAGAGAGAGAGAGACAGAGAGAGACAGAGAGAGA
>NW_026290482.1:0-5432 GCF_023373465.1 Oncorhynchus keta
CCCAGAACTTTTGGAGTTGAGCTACAGGATGCAAACTTCTGCCTGAAGAAGCTGGCCTTAGCTTTCCTGACTGATCTGCGTGTATTGTTCCTGACTTCCCCTGAACAGTTGCATATCACGGGGCTATTCGATGCTATTGCAGTCCGCCACAGGATGTTTTTTGTGCTGGTCGAGGGCAGTCAGGGTCTGGAGTGAACCAAGGGCTGTATCTGTTCTTGGTTCTGCATTTTTTGAACGGAGCATGCTTATCTAAAATGGTGAGGAAGTTACTTTAAAGAATGACCAGGCATCCTCAACTGACGGGATGAGGTCAATGTCCTTCCAGGATACACGGGCCAGGTCGATTAGAAAGGCCTGCTCACAGAAGTGTTTTAGGAGCGTTTGACAGTGATGAGGGGTGGTCGTTTGACTGCGTGCTCCGTGGCGGATACAGGCGATGAGGCAGTGATCGCTGAGATCCTGGTTGAAGACAGCGGAGGTATATTTGAGGGCCAGTTGGTCAGGATGACGCCTATGAGGGTGCCCTTGTTTACAGAGTTAGGTTGTACCTGGTGGGTTCCTTGATGATTTGAGTGAGATTGAGGGCATCTAGCTTAGATTGTAGGACTGCCGGGGTGTTAAGCATATCCCAGTTTAGGTCACCTAACAGAACAAACTCTGAAGCTAGATGGGGGCGATCAATTCACAAATGGTGTCCAGGGCGCAGCTGGGAGCTGACGGGGGTCGGTAGCAGGCGGCAACAGTGATAGACTTGTTTCTGGAGAGAGTAATTTTCAAAATTAGTAGTTCAAACTGTTTGGGTATGGACCTGAAAGTATGACATTACTTTGCAGGCTATCTCTGCAGTAGACTGCGACTCCGCCCCTTTGGCAGTTCTATCTTGACGGAAGATGTTATAGTTGGGTATGGAAATCTCTGAATTTTGGTGGCCTTCCTGAGCCAGGATTCAGACACGGCAAGGACATCAGGGTTAGCAGAGTGTGCTAAAGCAGTGAGTAAAACAAACTTAGGAGGAGGCTTCTGATGTTGACATGCATAAAACCAAGACTTTTTCGATCACAGAAGTCAACAAATGAGGGTACCTGGGGCATGCAGGGCCTGGGTTTACCTCCACATCACCCCGGAACAGAGAAGGAGTAGTATGAGGGTGCGGCTAAAGGCTATCAAAACTGGTCGCCTAGAGCGTTGGGGGCAGAGGATAAGAGGAGCAGGTTTCTGGGCATGGTAGAATATATTCAGGGCATAATGCGCAGACAGGGGTATGGTGGGGGTGCGGGTACAGCGGAGGTAAGCCCAGGCACTGGGTGATGATGAGAGAGGTTGTATCTCTGACATGCTGGTTGTAATGGGTGAGGTCACCGCATGTGGGGGTGGGACAAAGGAGGTAACAGGGGTATGCAGAGTGATCTAGGGGCTCCATTGTGAACTAAAACAATGATAACTAACCTGAACAACAGTATACAAGGCATATTGACATTTGGGAGAGACATACAGCGAGGCATACAGTAATCACAGGTGTTGAATTGGGAAAGCTAGCTAAAACAGTAGGCGAGGCTAATCAGCTAGCACAACAAACAGCAGGTAAAATGGCGTTGACTAGGCAACTGGGCCGACAGATAAACAAACAAGCAGAATGGGGTACCGTGATTAATGGACAGTCCAGCGTGCGCCAGCTATGTAGCCAAGAGATCAGTGTCCAGGGGGCAGCGGTGGATGGGCAGGGAAGCTGGGCTGGCGCAGTGTTATCCAGGTTTTTTTTTTTTAAAAACTAACAATGACTAAATAGCTTGTAGCTAGTTAGCTGGTTAGCATCTGGAGGTTCTTGAGTGTGTCATAAAATAAATAAAATTAAAAGTGATAGCGAATCCGTATCACAGTGGGGTGAGGCAGGTTTCGGAAGGTATAAACAAATAAAAATCAAAGAGAGATAGAAAGTAAATGGGTTCAGAAGTGTTTGGGATGAGGTGAGTCAGATGGTTGGGCAGGCCTGTGCCAACAAGCCAAACAGTTCGTAGGCCCGGGCTAGACAAGCTAAATGCTAGCAGGCCGAATATAGGAGATAGCGAGGCCAGGAGAGCTAATCCCTTTGGGGGACGGCTGATAAGGAGTTTGTTTATTCCCCTCTTTGCGGTGATCGACAGACCGGTCATCCGGCACAGCCCAGGATTATGCTACAGGAGCCCTTAGTGCTGGGTGAGCTGGAGACACAGCGTTTCAGAAAGTTTCTCAAGGGCCTTGGCCAGCAGATGGCGATGTCGCAACGAAAAAGCCTGTTGAAACCACCTCGGACGATTATGTCGGGCGGACCAGTCGTGATGGATCGGCGGCGCTCCGTGTCGGCAGTAAAGGGTCCAGGCCAATTGGCAAAAGAGGTATCGTTGGGCCTCTTCGGCTAGTCGGGAGGTGGGCTTAGCTCAAGGCTAACTGTAGCTTGTTTTGGGCCAGAGACGTTGGCCAGGAGTAGCCACTGGAATTGCAGCTAGCTAGTTGCGATGATCCGGTGTAAAGGTTCAGAGCTTGCGGTAGGAACCGGAGATGTGGTAGAGAAAGAGCAGTCTGATATGCTCTGGGTTGATGTCGCGCTGGTGTTCTAGTTAGCTTAGAAGACCGCTAGCAATGGCTAACTGAGTACGAGCTAGTAGCTAGTTAGCTGGCTAGCTTCTGATGGTGGCTCCGGTTCTAAAGTAAAGTATAGAAAAGGCGGATCCGTACTCACATTGGGTGATGCGGGTTGCAGGAGAGTATATTCAGCTCTAGTTTGAAAGTGAGATTAAATATGCATGTAAATATATAGAAAAAACGAAGAAAACTATATTTACACTAGACAGGACGGGACAAGACAAAACATACGTCCGACTGCTACGCCATCTTGGATTCGTGCTACGCCATCTTGGATTCGTGTTTATGCATGTGTGCTAGTGTCTGTGTATTAATGCGTGCGTGCATGCGTGAGCACATTTATTTATTTATTTTATTTATTTATTTTATTTCACCTTTATTTAACCAGGTAGGCTAGTTGAGAACAAGTTCTCATTTGCAACTGCGACCTGGCCAAGATAAAGCATAGCAGTGTGAACAGACAACACAGAGTTACACATGGAGTAAACAATTAGCAAGTCAATAACACAGTAGAAAAAAATGGGCAGTCTATATACAATGTGTGCAAAAGGCATGAGGAGGTAGGCGAATAATACAATTTTGCAGATTAACACTGGAGTGATAAATGATCAGATGGTCATGTACAGGTAGAGATATTGGTGTGCAAAAGAGCAGAAAAGTAAATAAATAAAAAACAGTATAAAAACAGTATGGGAATGAGGTAGGTGAAAATGGGTGAGCTATTTACCTATAGACTATGTACAGCTGCAGCGATCGGTTAGCTGCTCGGATAGCTGATGTTTGAAGTTGGTGAGGAGATAAAAGTCTCCAACTTCAGCGATTTTTGCAATTCGTTCCAGTCACAGGCAGCAGAGTACTGGAAACGAGAAAGGCGGCCAAATGAGGTGTTGGCTTTAGGGATGATCAGTGAGATACACCTGCTGGAGCGCGTGCTACGGATGGGTGTTGCCATCGTGACCAGTGAACTGAGATAAGGCGGAGCTTTACCTAGCATGGACTTGTAGATGACCTGAGCCAGTGGGTCTGGCGACGAATATGTAGTGAGGGCCAGCCGACTAGAGCATACAAGTCGCAGTGGTGGGTGGTATAAGGTGCTTTAGTGACAAAACGGATGGCACTGTGATAGACTGCATCCAGTTTGCTGAATAGAGTGTTGGAAGCCATTTGTAGATGACAGCGCCCGAAGTCGAGGATCGGTAGGATAGTCAGTTTTACTCAGGGTAAGCTTGGCAGCGTGAGTGAAGGAGGCTTTGTTGCGGAATAGAAAGCCGACTCTGGATTTGATTTTTGATTGGAGATGTTTGATGAGTCTGAAGGAGAGTTTGCAGTCCAGCCAGACACCTAGGTACTTATAGATGTCCACATATTCAAGGTTGGAACCATCCAGGGTGGTGATGCTAATGGGCATGCGTGGGTGCAGGCAGCGATCGGTTGAAAAGCATGCATTTGGTTTTACTCAAGGTTTAAGAGCAGCTGGAGGCCACGGAAGGAGTGCTGTATGGCATTGAAGCTCGCTTGAGGCTTGATAGCAGTGTCCAATGACGGGCCGAAAGTATATAGAATGGGTGTCGTCTGCAGAGAGGTGGATCAGGGAGTCGCCCGCAGCAAGAGCAACATCATTGATATATGCTACAGAGAAAAGAGTCGGCCCGAGAATTGAACCCTGTGGCACCCCCATAGAGACTCCCAGAGGACCGGACAGCATGCCCTCTGATTTGACACACAGAACTCTTTCTGCAAAGTAATTGGTGAACCAGGCAAGGCAGTCATCCGAAAAACCGAGGCTGTTGAGTCTGCCGATAAGAATTTGGTGATTGACAGAGTCGAAAGCCTTGGCGAGGTCGATGAAGACGGCTGCACAGTACTGTCTTTTATCGATGGCGGTTATGATATCATTTAGTACCTTGAGTGTGGCTGAGGTGCACCCGTGACCGGCTCGAAACCCAGATTGCACAGCGGAGAAGGTACGGTGGGATTCGAGATGGTCAGTGACCTGTTTGTTGACTTGGCTTCTCGAAGACCTTAGATAGGCAGGGCAGGATGGATATAGGTCTATAGCAGTTTGGGTCCAGGGTGTCTCCCCTTTGAAGAGGGGGATGACTACGGCAGCTTTCCAATCCCTTGGGGATCTCAGACGATATGAAAGAGAGGTTGAACAGGCTGGTAATAGGGCTGCGACAATGGCGGCAGATAGTTTCAGAAATAGCGGGTCCAGATTGTCAAGCCCAGCTGGATTTGTACGGGTCCAGGTTTTGCAGCTCTTTCAGAACATCTGCTATCTGGATTTGGGTAAAGGAGAACCTGGAGAGGCTTGGGTGTGAGGAACTACGGGGGCGGAGCTGTTGGCCGAGGTTGGAGTAGCCAGGCGGAAGGCATGGCCAGCCGTTGAGAAGTGCTTATTGAAGTTTCGATAATCATGGATTTATCGGTGGAGACCGTGTTTCCTAGCCTCAGTGCAGTGGGCAGCTGGGAGGAGGTGCTCTTGTTCTCCATGGACTTCACAGTGTCCCAGAACTTTTGGAGTTGAGACTACAGGATGCAAACTTCTGCCTGAAGAAGCTGGCCTTAAGCTTTCCTGACTGACTGCGTGTATTGGTCCCTGACTTCCTGAACAGTTGCATATCGCGGGGACTGTTCGATGCTGTGCAGTCCGCCACAGGATGTTTTTGTGCTGGTCGAGGGCAGTCAGGTCTGGAGTGAACCAAGGGCTGTATCTGTTCTTGGTTCTGCATTTTTGAACGGAGCATGCTTATCCAAAATGGTGAGGAAGTTACTTTAAAGAATGACCAGGCATCCTCAACTGACGGATGAGG
>NW_026290483.1:0-4914 GCF_023373465.1 Oncorhynchus keta
CAAATCAAATCAAATCAAATCAAATTTATTTATATAGCCCTTCGTACATCAGCTGATATCTCAAAGTGCTGTACAGAAACCCAGCCTAAAACCCCAAACAGCAAACAATGCAGGTGTAAAAGCACGGTGGCTAGGGAAAAACTCCTAGAAGGCCAAAACCTAGGAAAGAAACCTGAGAGGAACCCGGGCTATGTGGGGTGGCCAGTCACTCTTCTGGCTGTGCCAGGTAGAGATATAACAGAACATGACCAAGATGTTCAAATGTTCATAAATGACCAGCATGGTCGAATAATAAGGCAGAACAGTTGAAACTGGGCAACAGCACAGTCAGGTGGACTAGGGACAGCAAAGAACCTTCATGTCAGGTAGTCCTGGGGCACGGTCCCTAGGGCTCAGGTCAGTTGAGCTGGAGCAGGAGCATGGCCAGGTGGACTGGGGACGGCAAGGAGTCCTCATGTCAGGTGCAGTCCTGGGACATGGTCCTAGGGCTCAGCGAGGACACCCCGGACAGGGCCAAACAGGAAGGATATAACCCCACCCACTTTGCCAAAGCACATCCCCCACACCACTAGAGGATATCTTCAACCACCAACTTACCATCCTGAGACAAGGCAGTATAGCCCACAAAGATCTCCGCCACGGTACAACCCAGGGGGCAACCCAGACAGGCCGACCACAACAGTGAATCAACCCACCCAGGTGACGCACCCCCCAGGGACGGCACGAGAGAGCCCCAGCAAGCCAGTGACTCAGCCCCCGTAACAGGGTTAGAGGCAGAGAATCCCAGTGGAAAGAGGAACCGGCCAGGCAGAGACAGCAAGGGCGGTTCGTTGCTCCAGAGCCTTTCCGTTCACCTTCCCACTCCTGGGCCAGACTACACTCAATCATATGACCCACTGAAGAGATGAGTCTTCAGTAAAGACTTAAAGGTTGAGACCGAGTTTGCGTCTCTGACATGGGTAGGCAGACCGTTCCATAAAAATGGAGCTCTATAGGAGAAAGCCCTGCCTCCAGCTGTTTGCTTAGAAATTCTAGGGACAATTAGGAGGCCTGCGTCTTGTGACCGTAGCGTACGTGTAGGTATGTACGGCAGGACCAAATCAGAGAGGTAGGTAGGAGCAAGCCCATGTAATGCTTTGTAGGTTAGCAGTAAAACCTTGAAATCAGCCCTTGCTTTGACAGGAAGCCAGTGTAGAGAGGCTAGCACTGGAGTAATATGATCAAATTTTTTGGTTCTAGTCAGGATTCTAGCAGCCGTATTTAGCACTAACTGAAGTTTATTTAGTGCTTTATCCGGGTACCGGAAAATAGAGCATTGCAGTAGTCTAACCTAGAAGTGACAAAAGCATGGATTAATTTTTCTGCATCATTTTTGGACAGAAAGTTTCTGATTTTTGCAATGTTACGTAGATGGAAAAAAGCTGTCCTCGAAATGGTCTTGATATGTTCTTCAAAAGAGATCAGGGTCAGAGTAACGCCGAGGTCCTTCACAGTTTTATTTGAGACGACTGTACAACCATTAAGATTAATTGTCAGATTCAACAGAAGATCTCTTTGTTTCTTGGGACCTAGAACAAGCATCTCTGTTTTGTCCGAGTTTAATAGTAGAAAGTTTGCAGCCATCCACTTCCTTATGTCTGAAACACATGCTTCTAGCGAGGGCAATTTTGGGGCTTCACCATGTTTCATTGAAATGTACAGCTGTGTGTCATCCGCATAGCAGTGAAAGTTTACATTATGTTTTCGAATAACATCCCCAAGAGGTAAAATATATAGTGAAAACAATAGTGGTCCTAAAACAGAACCTTGAGGAACACCGAAATGTACAGTTGATTTGTCAGAGGACAAACCATTCACAGAGACAAACTGATATCTTTCCGACAGATAAGATCTAAACCAGGCCAGAACTTGTCCGTGTAGACCAATTTGGGTTTCCAATCTCTCCAAAAGAATGTGGTGATCGATGGTATCAAAAGCAGCACTAAGGTCTAGGAGCACGAGGACAGATGCAGAGCCTCGATCCGATGCCATTAAAATGTAATTTACCACCTTCACAAGTGCCGTCTCAGTGCTATGATGGGGTCTAAAACCAGACTGAAGCATTTCGTATACATTGTTTGTCTTCAGGAGGGCAGTGAGTTGCTGCGCAACAGCCTTCTCTAAAATCTTTGAGAGGAATGGAAGATTCGATATCGGCCGATAGTTTTTTATATTTCCTGGGTCAAGGTTTGGCTTTTTCAAGAGGCTTTATTACTGCCACTTTTAGTGAGTTTGGTACACATCCGGTGGATAGAGAGACGTTTATTATGTTCAACATAGGAGGGCCAAGCACAGGAAGCAGCTCTTTCAGTAGTTTAGTTGGAATAGGGTCCAGTATACAGCTTGAAGGTTTAGAGGCCATGATTATTTTCATCATTGTGTCAAGAGATATAGTACTAAAACACTTGAGCGTCTCTCTTGATCCTAGGTCCTGGCAGAGTTGTGCAGACTCAGGACAACTGAGGTTTGGAGGAATACGCAGGTTTAAAGAGGAGTCCGTAATTTGCTTTCTAATAATCATAATCTTTTCCTCAAAGAAGTTCATGAATTTATCACTGCTAAAGTGAAAGTCATCCTCTCTTGGGGAATGCTGCTTTTTAGTTAGCTTTGCCACAGTATCAAAAGGAATTTCGGATTGTTCTTATTTTCCTCAATTAAGTTAGAAAAATAGGACGATCGAGCAGCAGTAAGGGCTCTTCGGTACTGCACGGTACCGTCCTTCCAAGCTAGTCGGAAGACTTCCAGTTTGGTGTGGCGCCATTTCCGTTCCAATTTTCTGGAAGCTTGCTTCAGAGCTCAGGTATTTTCTGTGTACCAGGGAGCTAGTTTCTTATGAGACATTTTTTTAGTTTTTAGGGGTGCAACTGCATCTAGGGTATTGCGCAAGGTTAAATTGAGATCCTCAGTTAGGTGGTTAACGGATTTTTTTGTCCTCTGGCGTCCTTGGGTAGGCAGAGGGAGTCTGGAAGGGCATCAAGGAATCTTTGTGTTGTCTGTGAATTTATAGCACGACTTTTGATGTTCCTTGGTTGGGGTCTGAGCAGATTATTTGTTGCAATTGCAAACGTAATAAAATGGTGGTCCGATAGTCCAGGATTATGAGGAAAAACATTAAGATCCACAACATTTATTCCATGGGACAAAACTAGGTCAGCGTATGACTGTGACAGTGAGTGGGTCCAGAGACATGTTGGACAAAACCCACTGAGTCGATGATGGCTCCAAAAGCCTTTGGAGTGGGTCTGTGGACTTTTTCCATGTGAATATTAAAGTCACCAAAGATTAGAATATTATCTGCAATGACTACAAGGTCTGATAGGAATTCAGGGAACTCAGTGAGAAACGCTGTATATGGCCCAGGAGGCCTGTAAACAGTAGCTATAAAAAGTGATTGAGTAGGCTGCATAGATTTCATGACTAGAAGCTCAAAAGACGAAAACGTCATTTTTTTTGTAAATTGAAATTTGCTATCGTAAATGTTAGCAACACCTCCGCCTTTGCGGGATGCACGGGGGATATGGTCACTAGTGTAGCCAGGAGGTGAGGCCTCATTTAACACAGTAAATTCATCAGGCTTAAGCCATGTTTCAGTCAGGCCAATCACATCAAGATTATGATCAGTGATTAGTTCATTGACTATAATTGCCTTTGAAGTAAGGGATCTAACATTAAGTAGCCCTATTTTGAGATGTGAGGGTATCATGATCTCTTTCAGTAATGACAGGAATGGAGGTGGTCTTTATCCTAGTGAGATTGCTAAGGCGAACACCGCCATGTTTAGTTTTGCCCAACCTAGGTCGAGGCACAGACACGGTCTCAATGGTGATAGCTGAGCTGACTACACTGACTATGCTAGTGGCAGACTCCACTATGCTGGCAGGCTGGCTAATAGCCTGCTGCCTGGCCTGCACCCTATTTCATTGTGGAGCTAGAGGAGTTAGAGCCCTGTCTATGTTGGCAGATAAGATGAGAGCACCCCTCCAGCTAGGATGGAGTCCGTCACTCCTCAGCAGGTCAGGCTTGGTCCTGTTTGTGGGTGAGTCCCAGAAAGAGGCCAATTATCTACAAATTCTATCTTTTGGGAGGGCAGAAAGCAGTTTTCAACCAGCGGTGAGTTGTGAGACTCTGCTGTAGAGCTCATCACTCCCTAACTTCAGGGAGGGCCAAGAGACAATTACTCGATGCCGACACATCTTTCTAGCTGATATGCACGCAGAAGCTATGTTGCGCTTGGTGATCTCTGACTGTTTCATCCCTAACATCGTTGGTGCCGACGTGGATAACAATATCTCTATACTCTCTACACTTTCCAGTTTTAGCTTTAGCCAGCACCATCTTCAGATTAGCCTTAGCGTCGGTAGCCCTGCCCCCGGGTAAACAGTGTATGATCGCTGGATGATTCGCTTTAAGTCTAATACTGCGGGTAATGGAGTCGCCAATGACTAGAGTTTCAATTTGTCAGAGCTAATGGTGGGAAGCTTCGGCGTCCCAGACCCCGTAACAGGAGGAGTAGAGACCAGAGAAGACTCGGCCTCTGACACCCGACCCGCTGCTTAATGGGGAAAACCGGTTGAAAGTTTCTGTCTGCTGAATGAGCGACACCGGTTGAGCGTTCCTACAGCATTTCCTTCCAGAAACCGTGAGAAAGTTGTCCGGCTGCGGGGACTGTGCCAGGATTTATACTACTATCTGCACTTACTGGTGGCACAGACGCTGTTTCATCCTTTCCTACACTGAAATTACCCTTGCCTAACGATTGCGTCTGAAGCTGGGCTTGCAGTACTAGCTATCCTCGCCGTAAGGCGAGCACAGCGGCTGCAATTAGAAGGCATCATGTTAATGTTACTACTTAGCTTCGGCTGTTGGAGGTCCTGA
>NW_026290484.1:0-1030 GCF_023373465.1 Oncorhynchus keta
GAGAGTATTACTGTCACGCCCTGACCGTAGACTGACTCTACGTGGATGGACTGGAGAGTATTACTGTCACGCCCCACCGCAGATTGACTGGGACACTGAGAGTATTACTGTCACACCCTCTACTGACTCTACGTGATGGACTGGAGAGTATTACTGTCACGCCCTGACCGTAGATTGACTCTACCTGGATGGACTGAGTATTACTGTCACGCCCTGACCGTAGATTGACTCTCGTAGATTGTGGATGGACTGGAGAGTATTACTGTCACACCCCTGACCGTAGATTGACTCTACGTGGATGGACTGTATTACTGTCACACCCTGACCGTAGATTGACTCTATGTGGATGGACTGAGAGAGTATTACTGTCACGCCCTGACCGTAGATTGACTCTACGTGGATGGACTGGTCACAACCGTAGATTGCTATGGGATCACCTGACCGTAGATTGACTGACGTGGATGGACTGGGAGAGTATTACTGTCACACCCTGACCGTAGATTGACTCTACGTGGATGGACTGGAGAGTATTACTGTCACACCCTGACCGTAGATTGACTCTACGTGGATGGACTGGGAGTATTACTGTCACGCCCTCGTAGATTGCTCGTGGATGGACTGGAGAGTATTCGTAGATTCACCTGACCGTAGATTGACTCTACGTGGATGGACTGGAGAGTATTACTGTCACACCTGACCGTAGATTGACTCTACGTGGATGGACTGGAGAGTATTACTGTCACGCCCTGACCGTAGACTGACTCTACGTGGATGGACTGGAGAGTATTACTGTCACACCCTGACCGTAGATTGACTCTACGTGGATGGACTGGAGAGATTGAATCTACTGTCACGCCTGACCCCGGATCAGAGATTTGACTCTACGTGGATGGACTGGAGAGTATTACTGTCACACCCTGACCGTAGATTGACTCTATGTGGATGGACTGGAGAGTATTACTGTCACGCCTGACCGTAGATTGACTACGTGGGATGGACTGAGAGTATTACTGTCACGCCCTGACCGTAG
>NW_026290485.1:0-1290 GCF_023373465.1 Oncorhynchus keta
CACGTTGACTACTGTAGACTGACATGTTGACTACTGTAGACTGACACGTTGACTACTGTAGACTGACATGTTGACTACTGTAGACTGACACGTTGACTACTGTAGACTGACACGTTGACTACTGTAGACTGACATGTTGACTACTGTAGACTGACATGTTGACTACTGTAGACTGTAGACTGACATGTTGACTACTGTAGACTACTGACTACTGTAGACTGACACGTTGACTACTGTAGACTGACATGCTGACTACTGTAGACTGACAGACTGTAGACTGACATGTTGACTACTGTAGACTGACACGTTGACTACTGTAGACTGACATGTTGACTACTGTAGACTGACATGTTGACTACTGTAGACTGACATGTTGACTACTGTAGACTGACATGTTGACTACTGTAGACTGACACGTTGACTACTGTAGACTGACATGTTGACTACTGTAGACTGACATGTTGACTACTGTAGACTGACATGTTGACTACTGTAGACTGACATGTTGACTACTGTAGACTGACATGTTGACTACTGTAGACTGACATGTTGACTACTGTAGACTGACACGTTGACTACTGTAGACTGACACGTTGACTACTGTAGACTGACATGTTGACTACTGTAGACTGACATGTTGACTACTGTAGACTGACATGTTGACTACTGTAGACTGACATGTTGACTACTGTAGACTGACACGTTGACTACTGTGTAGACTGACATGTTGACTACTATAGACTGACATGTTGACTACTGTAGACTGACATGCTGACTACTGTAGACTGACATGTTGACTACTGTAGACTGACATGTTGACTACTGTAGACTGACACGCTGACTACTGTAGAGACTGACTGTAGATGTTGACTACTGTAGACTGACTGTAGATGTTGACTACTGTAGACTGACATGTTGACTACTGTAGACTGACATGTTGACTACTGTAGACTGACATGTTGACTACTGTAGACTGACATGTTGACTACTGTAGTAGACTGACATGTTGACTACTGCAGACCGACATGTTGACTACTGTAGACTGACATGTTGACTACTGTAGACTGACATGTTGACTACTGTAGAGACATGTTGACACTGTTGACATGTTGACTAGACTGACACGTTGACTACTGTAGACTGACATGTTGACTACTGTAGACTGACATGTTGACTACTGTAGACTGACATATTTGACTACTGTAGACTGACATGTTGACTACTGTGAGACATGTTGACTACTGTAGATGTTGACTACTGTAGACTGACATGTTGACTACTGTAGACTGA
>NW_026290486.1:0-6476 GCF_023373465.1 Oncorhynchus keta
TGAACCCGATCGAAACTCCCCAAATACAGTTGTGCCATGCTTGCAGCGTCATTCCCAAGGGCCCGAGGCTGTAATCGCTTGCCAAGGTGCTGGCAAAGTACTGGTAAAGAGGCCTGAATAAATGTGAATAGATAGGAGGTATAGGGTATTGTGATAATCATTATGAGGTATTGTGATGTCGTATGAATAATTGTGATGCCATTATAGGGGCATTGATGTCATTATGGGGCATTGGGATGTCAATATGGGGTATTGGGATATCATTATGGGGCATTGGGATGTCATTATGGGCATTGGGATGTCATTATGGGGTATTGGGATGTCATTATGGGGCATTGGGATGTCATTATGGGGTATTGGGATGTCATTATGGGGCATTGGGATGTCATTATGGGGCATTGATGTCATTATGGCATTGGATGTCATTATGGGGTATTGGGATGTCACAGGTATTGGGACGGTCATTATGGGGTATTGGGATGTCATTATAGAGTATTGTGATGTCATTATGGGGTATTCAGATGTCATTATAGGGTATTGGGATGCCATTATGGGGTATTGTGATGTCAATATGGGGTATTGGGATGTCATTATGGGGTATTGGATGTCATTATAGGGGTATTGGGATGTCATTATGTGGGTATTGGGATGTCATTATGGGGCATTGTGATGTCATTATGGGTATTGTGATGTCATTATGGGGTATTGGGATGCCATTATGGGGTATTGGGATGTCATTATGGGGTATTGGGATGTCATTATGGGGTATTGGGATGTCATTATGGGGTATTGGGGATGCCATTATAGGTATTGTGTGATGTCATTATGGGGTATTGGGATGCCATTATAGGGTATTGGGATGTCATTATGGGGTATTGGGATGTCATTATGGGGTATTGTGATGTCATTATGGGGTATTGTGATGTCATTATGGGCATTGTGATGTCATTATGGGTATTGATGTCATTATGGGGTATTGGGATACTTAATATGGGGCATTGTGATGTCAATATGGGTATTAGGATGTCATTATGGGCATTGGGATGCCATTATGAGGTATTGGGATGTCAATATGGGGTATTGATGTCATTATAAGTATTGGGATGCCATTATGGGGTATTGTGATGCCATTATAGGGTACTGTGATACCATTATGGCACAGATGCCATTATGGGGCATTGTGATGCCATTATAGTATTGTGATGTCATTATGAAGGGTATTTATGATGTCATTATAGAGGTATTGGGATGTCATTATGGGGTATTGTGATGTCATTATGGGGTATTGTGATGTCATTATGGGGTATTGTGATGTCATTATGGGTATTGTGATGTCATTATGGGGTATTGTGATGTCATTATGGGGTATTGTGATGTCATTATGGGGTATTGTGATGTCATTATGGGGTATTGGGATGTCATTATAAGGCATTGTGATGTCATTGCAGTATTGTAGTCATTATGGGGCATTGGGATGTCATTATGGGGTATTGTGATGTCATTATGGGGTATTGTGATGTCATTATGGGGTATTGGGATGTCATTATGGGGCATTGTGATGTCATTATGGGGTATTGTGATGCCATTATGGGCATTGTGATGTCATTATGGGGGCATTGTGATGTCATTATGGGGTATTGTGATGCCATTATGGGGTATTGTGATGTCATTATGGGGTATTGTGATGCCATTATGGGGTATTGTGATGTCATTATGGGGTATTGTGATGTCATTATGGGGTATTGTGATGTCATTATGGGGTATTGTGATGTCATTATGGGGTATTGTGATGTCATTATGGGGTATTGTGATGTCATTATGGGGTATTGTGATGCCATTATGGGGTATTGTGATGTCATTATGGGGCATTGTGATGTCATTATGGGGTATTGTGATGTCATTATGGGGCATTGTGATGTCATTATGGGGCATTGTGATGTCATTATGGGGCATTGTGATGTCATTATGGGTTATTGTGATGCCATTATGGGGTATTGTGATGTCATTATGGGGTATTGTGATGTCATTATGGGGTATTGTGATGTCATTATGGGGTATTGTGATGTCATTATGGGGTATTGTGATGTCATTATGGGGTATTGTGATGTCATTATGGGGTATTGTGATGTCATTATGGGGTATTGTGATGTCATTATGGGGTATTGTGATGTCATTATGGGGTATTGTGATGTCATTATGGGGTATTGTGATGTCATTATGGGGTATTGTGATGTCATTATGGGGTATTGGGATGTCATTATGGGGTATTGTGATAGTCATTATGGGGTATTGTGATGTCATTATGGGGTATTGTGATGTCATTATGGGGTATTGTGATGTCATTATGGGGTATTGTGATGTCATTATGGGGTATTGGGATGTCATTATGGGGTATTGTGATGTCATTATGAGGTATTGTGATGCCATTATGGGGTATTGTGATGTCATTATGGGGTATTGTGATGTCATTATGGGGTATTGTGGATGTCATTTATGGGGTATTGTGATTAATATGGGGTATTGTGATGTCATTATGGGGTATTGAGATGTCATTATGGGGCATTGTGATGCCATTATGGGGTATTGTGATGTCAATATGGGGTATTGGGATGTCATTATGGGTATTGTGATGTCAATATGGGGCATTGTGGATGTCATTATGGGCATTGTGATGTCATTATGGGGTATTGTGATGTCATTATGGGGCATTGTGGATGTCATTATGGGGCATTGTGATGTCATTATGGGCATTGTGATGTCATTATGGGTATTAGATGTCATTATGGGGCATTGGGATGTCATTATGGGCATTATATATCATTATGGGGCATTGTGGATGTCATTATGGGGTATTGTGATGTCATTGCGGGGGCATTGTGGATGTCATTATGGGGCATTGGGATTATGGGGCATTGTGATGTCATTATGGGGTATTGTGATGATGGGCATTGTGATGTCATTATGGGGTATTGTGATGTCATTATAAGTATTGTGATGTCATTATGGGGTATTGTGATGTCATTAGATGTGCCATTGTGGGGTATTGTGATGTCAGTATGGGGTATTGTGATGTCATTATGGGGCATTGTGATGTCAGTCATTAATGGGCATTGTGATGTCATTATGGGTATTGTGATGTCATTATGTATTGTGTGCCATTGTAGATGTCATTATGGGGTATTGTGATGTCATTATGGGCATTGTGATGTCATTATGGGGCATTGTGATGTCATTATGGGGTATTGTGATGTCATTATGGGGCATTGTGATGTCAGCATGGGGCATTGTGATGTCATTGTGGGGTATTGTGATGTCAGTATGGGGCATTGTGATGACATTATGGGGCATTGTGGATGTCATTATGGGCATTGTGGATGTCATTTTTGGGCATTGTGATGTCATTATGGGGCATTGTGATGTCATTATGGGGTACTGTGATGTCATTATGGGGTATTGTGATGTCATTATGGGGTATTGTGATGTCACAGGCATTGTGATGTCATTATGGGGTATTGTGATGTCATTATAAGTATTGTGATGTCATTATGGGTATTGGGATGTCATTATGGGGCATTGTGATGTCATTATGGGGTATTAGATGTCATTATGGGGTATGATGTCATTATGGGTATTGTGATGTCATTATGGGGCATTGATGTCATTATGGGGTATTGGGATGTCATTATGGGCATTGTGATGTCATTGTGGGGCACAGATGCCATTATGGGCATTGTGATGCCATTATGGGTATGATGTCATTATGGGGCATTGTGATGTCATTATGGGGCATATGTGATGTCATTATGGGGCATTGTGATGTCATTATGGGTCATTGTGATGTCATTATGGGCATTGTGATGTCATTATGGGGTCATTGGGGTATTGGATGTCATTATGGGGTATTGTGATGCCATTATGGGGTATTGTGATGTCATTATGGGGTATTGTGATGTCATTATGGGGTATTGTGATGTCATTATGGGGTATTGTGATGTCATTATGGGGTATTGTGATGTCATTATGGGGTATTGTGATGTCATTATGGGGTATTGTGATGTCACTATGGGGTATTGTGATGTCATTATGGGGTATTGGGATGTCATTATGGGGTATTGTGATGTCATTATGGGGTATTGTGATGCCATTATGGGGCATTGTGATGTCATTATGGGGTATTGTGATGTCATTATGGGGTATTGGGATGTCATTATGGGGTATTGTGATGTCATTATGGGGTATTGGGATGTCATTATGGGGTATTGTGATGTCATTATGGGGTATTGTGATGTCATTATGGGGTATTGGGATGTCATTATGGGGTATTGTGATGTCATTATGGGGTATTGTGATGTCATTATGGGGTATTGGGATGTCATTATGGGGTATTGTGATGTCATTATGGGGTATTGTGATGTCATTATGGGGTATTGGGATGTCATTATGGGGTATTGGGATGTCATTATGGGGTATTGGGATGTCATTATGGGGTATTGGGATGTCATTATGGGGTATTGGGATGTCATTATGGGGTATTGGGATGTCATTATGGGGTATTGGGATGTCATTATGGGGTATTGGGATGTCATTATGGGGTATTGGGATGTCATTATGGGGTATTGGGATGTCATTATGGGGTATTGGGATGTCATTATGGGGTATTGTGATGTCATTATGGGGTATTGGGATGTCATTATGGGGTATTGGGATGTCATTATGGGGTATTGGGATGTCATTATGGGGTATTGTGATGTCATTATGGGGTATTGGGATGTCATTATGGGGTATTGGGATGTCATTATGGGGTATTGGGATGTCATTATGGGGTATTGGGATGTCATTATGGGGTATTGGGATGTCATTATGGGGTATTGGGATGTCATTATGGGGTATTGGGATGTCATTATGGGGTATTGGGATGTCATTATGGGGTATTGGGATGTCATTATGGGGTATTGTGGATGTCATTATAGGGTATTGTGATGTCATTATGGGGTATTGTGATGTCATTATGGGGTATTGTGATGTCATTATGAGGTATTGTGATGTCATTATGGGGTATTGGGATGTCATTATGGGCTATTGGGATGTCATTATGGGGTATTGGGATGTCATTATGGGGTATTGTGATGTCATTATGGGGTATTCTGATGTCATTATGGGGTATTGGGATGTCATTATGGGGTATTCTGATGTCACTATTGGGGTATTGTGATGTTATTGTTGGGTATTCTGATGTCATTATGGGGTATTGGGATGTCATTATGGGGTATTCTGATGTCACTATTGGGGTATTGTGATGTTATTGTTGGGTATTCTGATGTCATTATGGGGTATTGGGATGTCACTATTGGGGTATTGAGATGTCATTATTGGGTATTCTGATGTCATTATGGGGTATTGGGATGTCATTATGGGGTATTGTGATGTCATTATGGGGTATTGTGTGTAGATTGATGAGGAAAACACTTATTGTTGAATGAGTCTTTCCGAATGCACCACACATTTTTTTTCTAAAGCAAGTCTTTACATCTAGCTAAGCAGTTTTGTGCTTGAAGAAGGATTTTAAATTAGGTTTAATAATGTGCACAAGCTCATTAGTTAGCTAGCTAGCTAACGTTAGCTTGCTAAGTGGGCCAGGCAGACACTTCATGTTATGCTAACACTAATTGCTTTACCAAGCTAGGTATCTTGCAAGATGATTAATAAAATAATTTAAATCACTGTCCATTATCCCATACTGCCAGTGCCAGTACACTTGCTAGCTGACGTTAGCTTAACGGGTTAGCAACACCATTTTTCATTAGAACAACATTGCTAGCTAGTTTCTCCACTGATTCTCGGCAGCTTACAGGCAGCTGCATCATTTAAAATTAATCCATTGTGATTTAATTATAATGTTGATAGCAATGCTAGTTATCTAGTTTTGGCCATCTGGTTAGTATCAACGAGGGCTTACTAAAAATGATAGATAGTTAGCAATAACATTAGCGCAGCTAGTTAGCTAACAATAGCTATCTACAGCAAATACAAGCCAAACAGGTTACTTACTCTATTAGATTGGTTCCCGGATCTGTGTTATGTGAACAACAAAAAGTCAATATCTCTGGTGTGTCTGAGCCTCTAAGTCACCATTTTATATATATATATTATATAATATATTATATATTTGCATTAGGCGGAGTTACTGCTCCAAGTTCCAAGTTGAATTAGTCGTATGTACAGGATACACGTGGTATACACCGTCCAATGAAAATGCTTCCTTGCAGGTTCCTTCTGGACAATACAGTAAACGGCTCAGTAGAATAGAATAAAACATTTTTTTAGCGCAGCAAATTATTGCACAAACATTCTAAGCAAACAAAGTAATAAGTAACGGAAGGAACCGGCAAGACGCGCCTTCCATCTGCACCGCCATCTTTTTAAAATAATCAACTGGTTGTCGGAGAGAAAGGAGGAGAGGAGTGCCAGCTTCACAA
>NW_026290487.1:0-122142 GCF_023373465.1 Oncorhynchus keta
TACCACCACTTGGACAAAGGTATATGCTGAATGTGTTATGTCCCGTGTATCACTCAATGACTGTCTGTTCTTCTGCTACAGTGTGGAACATGGTGGAGAGTACACAATGAAACCTGGGCTTAGAAAATGTGAGTGTTGACTGAATGTTACTAAGAATAAGTCTTAATTCAAGTTAAGTCAAAGACCACCATCATTACTTACTTGGTCATATTAAATATCAGCTGTAGTTCTACAGAAGCAGAAATCAGGGACACCAACGTGTACAAAGAGTTGATTTGACAGTGTGTGTGTGTGTGTGTGTGTGTGTGTGTGTGTGTGTGTGTGTGTGGCGTGTCCGTGTTAAGTAAGGAATGTCTGTTTTTGTTCATGCATGCATATGTGTGTGTGTGTGTGTAATTAATGTGAATAAGTGTGTTTTATATTACCATACTGTGTAACATATGATCCTTCAACAAGTCTCAAGTTACCTTAACTTCTCCTTTTGATACCTAGAAACATCTACATTAAATGAATTAGTGAAAAGTGAGTTAACATTCTAATGTGAATGATGATGATTTCTAATATTGTGTCTGGTTTCATCCATCAGATGTCTGTGATCTCACACTGGACCTAAACACAGTAAACAGACTCCTCTCTCTGTCTGAGGAGAACAGAAAGGTGACATGTAGGACAGAGGAGCAGCCGTATCCTGATCACCCAGAGAGATTTGAGGACTGTGGACAGGTGCTGTGTAGAGAGGGTCTGACTGGGCGCTGTTACTGGGAGGTAGAGTGGAGTGGGAGAAGGGCTGATATAGGAGTGACATATAAAGGAATCAGAAGGAGAGGAGGGGTTAAGGACTGTTATCTTGGATGGAATGACAAGTCCTGGAGTCTGAACTGCTCTGACAACAGTTACATTGCCTGGCACAATAATAATCCCACTACCATAGACGTCCCCTCCTCCAGCCCCCACAGAGTAGGAGTGTATCTGGACTGGCCAGCCGGCACTCTGTCCTTCTACAGAGTCTACTCTGACACACTGACCCACCTGATCACATTCACCTCCACATTCACTGAGCCCCTATATCCAGGGATTCATATTTGGTATGATGGTGACTCAGTGTCTCTGTGTCAAACACAACATGATGTTTCACTCTAATCAGGGTCATGTTCAGTAAGACACTGGAGCAACAATGTAGAATATCTCTCTAGTGTGTTAACCTCTCTATCCAGGGTGTTTGGTATGAAAAATATGTAGTAGCATTACTTTAAGGTTAATATAAATGATAGGTGTGTACAATAGTGTTACTCTGGTTGTGTAAATTGCTGTTTTCACATAAATCTGCACCTAATTCACCACGGCTGTGCACATCTTGTCTGTTCCGAACAAAGTCTCTCCTCATCCTCTATTCTAAGAACCAACTGTTCTTGGTTCTCGTAGGAGAACACAGAGGATTCTGACTAGTTGGCCACCTCATCCTCTATTCTAAGAACCAACTGTTCTTGGTTCTCGTAGGAGAACACAGAGGATTCTGACTAGTTGGCCACCTCATCCTCTATTCTAAGAACCAACTGTTCTTGGTTCTCGTAGGAGAACACAGAGGATTCTGACTAGTTGGCCACCTCATCCTCTATTCTAAGAACCAACTGTTCTTGGTTCTCGTAGGAGAACACAGAGGATTCTGACTAGTTGGCCACCTCATCCTCTATTCTAAGAACCAACTGTTTGGTTCTCGTAGGAGAACACAGAGGATTCTGACTAGTTGGCCACCTCATCCTCTATTCTAAGAACCAACTGTTCTTGGTTCTCGTAGGAGAACACAGAGGATTCTGACTAGTTGGCCACCTCATCCTCTATTCTAAGAACCAACTGTTCTTGGTTCTCGTAGGAGAACACAGAGGATTCTGACTAGTTGGCCACCTCATCCTCTATTCTAAGAACCAACTGTTCTTGGTTCTCGTAGGAGAACACAGAGGATTCTGACTAGTTGGCCACCTCATCCTCTATTCTAAGAACCAACTGTTCTTGGTACTCGTAGGAGAACACAGAGGACTCTGACTAGTTGGCCACCTCATCCTCTATTCTAAGAACCAACTGTTCTTGGTTCTCGTAGGAGAACACAGAGGATTCTGACTAGTTGGCCACCTCATCCTCTATTCTAAGAACCAACTGTTCTTGGTTCTCGTAGGAGAACACAGAGGATTCTGACTAGTTGGCCACCTCATCCTCTATTCTAAGAACCAACTGTTCTTGGTACTCGTAGGAGAACACAGAGGATTCTGACTAGTTGGCCACCTCATCCTCTATTCTAAGAACCAACTGTTCTTGGTTCTCGTAGGAGAACACAGAGGATTCTGACTAGTTGGCCACCTCATCCTCTATTCTAAGAACCAACTGTTCTTGGTACTCGTAGGAGAACACAGAGGATTCTGACTAGTTGGCCACCTCATCCTCTATTCTAAGAACCAACTGTTCTTGGTACTCGTAGGAGAACACAGAGGATTCTGACTAGTTGGCCACCTCATCCACTAAATATGTGTTGGTTCGACACATTGAGTCAGTTGTGGTGGAACCAGCCATGACTAAGCATTTATAGGTTTACTATATGAGACCTCTGTTGGTTTCTGTATGTCAGAGCTCTTGGCCCAACACCCAAGAGTGTGGGGTCGACCAGCCTCATTATTCCAGGGCTCTCAACGAATCACTTATGGGTGCAGTGGCGACCCATCATTCAGGGCAGGTGGAGCTGTTATGAGCACCAAATCTTTACCAACATAAATCAAATCCCACCCAAAATGGTGGCTTGCTTGTTTTGCATGTTATTTTGGCATTAATACGTGACACATATCCGTTTGCAAACAATGTACATTTTTTTAATATATCTATATCATTGAATTAATAAAGCGGCATACAAACATGGTTTCTTTTTCGATTTATTGAGTAAGGCAACTGTTAATTCAGAACTGCGAAAACTTGACTTCAGTGAGTTCAAGACAACTGGGAAGTCGGGAATAAACAAGCTCCGACTGGGAAAATACGTGTTGAACAGTCATCCAACTCGGAATTGTAAATCTGGCCTCTTCCTAGAGAAACGACCTGAAGCTCAATGACGTCATCGTGATTTAATCTTGTTTTTTTGGAGTTACCAGTTGCTTTGAAAGCACCATAAATCCAGAGAATGCCAGAATTTGATGACAACATTTTCCCACAAAGGACCACCGTGCCACCTTCCTGTTCAAGTGAGCACAGCACAGCACAGCACAGCACAGCACAGCACAGCACAGCACAGCACAGCACAGCACAACAATGTGAGTCCAAAACTGTCTTCTACGCTGCTGCATAAATGATGTAATATGCCAGGGAGATGTGTATACTGTAGCTACAAAAGTAATACTAAGTGTATGTTGTGTAGTAAGATGTTAGTAGCCCATGTGCCTCACCCTAAGAATTTGTTCTATTTACCCCTCTTAATTTCGCTGTTCAGACTTGGTGGTGCAAATGTAGCCTATAACCCGTTTTAGAGAAATGTAATCATTGAATATTGTAAGAGCTTTCATTGTCTACTTATATGCCCCCTTTATTTATCCTACGGTTCTGACTTGGTGTACAGGGAGAACACAAAGAACAGCCCATGTTCTGAATTCTGTCGCTGTACATTTCAAAAGTGCTGAACAAATTGTTATTTTGACTATGTCCCATCCTCACTCATTAACCTGTTACTCCTACCCCCTACTTTTTCGAACATTCTGTTAAAAATCGCTGATAGAGGAATTCTAGATTCCTATGTATTTTGTAGCCAAAACCAAATTAGCACTCGTTTCTAATTCATTAATGAGGTGTAAGTTCATTAATTATGCATGAAGTAGATCGAGACCAGTCTTAAAAGCCAGGTAAGAGCGTTTAATTCCAGAGAGTACTAAACGCATACGCATATTTCCACAGGTTATAAACTGAAAATGACATCATCAGTTTCCCACCCTCTCTCCGATTCTCACAAGAGCCCATTGTTTTTAGGTCTGGAACTCTCCTTCTACTCCCCCCATAAAACTACATTCCAAACTGTCTAAAATATATACTTTTCTCCACTAATGGAACACCACCCAAACATTTCTTATCTGTCTGAAAAGCTATAGCATCTTTCGCCGTTAAACTTCCCGAGAGGCACAGACAATTAATTCGTTCTGCTTACATTTTCAGTAACAGCCAATAACCAAGAACCCATACTTTTCATACCATAACATAATAATATTAGAATAAATGGTTCTAATCAATAATGTATACATAATTAATCATTTCAACTATAATTTCCTCTATCAATTAGTGAACTTAGAGCAGAAATGGAGAAAATTATACCAACCGGGGTATGGTCGCAACACGATACAGACGTCGGGTTAGTTAAATCTGCTAGTCCTGTTTGTGTAAAAATAAAACCTGATGCCAAACTTCCATGGAAAACCCAGTATCCTATGAAGCCTGAGGCTGAAGAAGGAATAAGATTGACAATAGAAGGACTGCTCAGGGCAGGTGTATTGATAGAGATGCCCAGTTGTTGCAATAAACCCTTGTTACCTGTTCTTAAAGCCAATTGTAAAAAATGGAGACTGGTCCATGACTTAAGAGCTGTAAATGACATAGTTCAGGATTGTCCTGCTGAAGTCCCAAACCCTCACACGCTGTTGACCAATGTTCCCCCGGATGCCAAATACTTTACGGTTATTGACCTATGTGGAGCGTTTTTTACTGTATCCCTGGCAGAGGAGTGCAGACATTTGTTTGCGTTTAGATATCGGGGCAAAACTCTGTCTTATACTAGAACGCCACAAGGCTTTAAGCACAGTCCGCATTTTTTCAATCAGATATTGAGAGCTGATTTGGAGGAATTAATATTAGATGGCACACTGATTCAATATGTGGATGACCTGTTGATCTGTGCCTCAACTTTGGAACAATGTAATTCAAACTCACTAAAAGTACTGCAGCGACTAGCTGAGGGGGGACACAAAGTCTCTAGAACAAAACTACAGTACTGCCAACCTCAAGTTGAGTACTTAGGAAGAACAATAGCTCATGGGACCACAAACAGTAGCTCAGATGATGACCTTTTTGGGAATGACAGGGTTCAGTTCAGATTGGATAGAAGAGTATGTAGTCAAAACAGCTCCCCTGAGAGAAATAATGAAAGAAGCTGGACAGCTTAATCTAAGAGCAAGACTAGATTGGAACACTGATGCGTTGGTTGCTTTCGAAACACTTCAGACAGAGATACAAACAGCACCAGCTCTAGCAACCCCAGATTACACCAAACCATTCCTGTTATACGTAGCAAACAGGTGCAACAACTATGCAGCAGCTGTTCTTATGCAAGAAACATGTAGCGGTAGGAAGAAACAACCTTTTGCCTTTTACAGCTCTAAACTAGATCCGGTAGCCCAGGGATACCCACCATGTTATCAAGGATTGGCAGCGTTGAATTATGCATATGACAAAGCGTCAACAATTACCCTGTGATTATCAGCACTCATCATAAAATAGTGGAGTTGATAGAGCAGGGAAAATTCGTGCTAACTAATGCAAGGACGATGAATTATATGAGCTTGCTCACGTATCCAGACGTTCTCATTAAAATACGTAGCACTGTGAATCCAGCAGAAAGGATTCCATTTGATTTTGAAGGAGAAGCACACGATTGTGTAGCCGAGGCTTTAACACCAAATTACGCCCTGACTTAGAATCAATTCCGTTAATAGATCAAGAGGGAGATAATCTGGAAAGTTACTTTGTAGATGGTTCTTGCTTTAAAGATTATACAGGTAATCATGCAGGGTTTGCGGTAGTCAAGCAAGAGGGGAAAGCTTTCACTGAGGAAATATTACATCACATACCGGTTCCAGAAGGTCCGTTTAGACACATCGTGATGGACTATGTAGACATGATAAAACCTATACGGGGTAAAAGGTACATGTTAGTTATCATAGACAGGTTCAGTAGATGGGTAGAAGCAATACCATCGGTGGATCAGGGGTCAGGAACAGTCGTAAAATTCTTATCAACAGAAGTAATTCCCAGGTTTGGGATTCCATTTCAGACAATGGTTCGGCGTTTATACAAAAAGTTGTAAAAACAATAATACAGCAGCTAAGGATGAAACAAAGGTTGGGATGTGTCTATCATCCCCAATCGCAGGGGATGGTTGAAAGAGTTAACGGGACCCTGAAAAACAAGATAACAAAGATCTGTGGATCTACAGGACTCAATTGGGTGGATGCTTTGCCGCTTGCACTAATGAGTTGTCGCATGGAAACTAACAGAAACACGCACCTCTCGCCGCATGAAATGCTTATGGGTCGACCCATGCCAATACCAATGTTAGGAGGACTGTATAAAGGTCCCTCCTTAGATATATTGCAAAGTGAATTGAAATCGTATTTGATGTATCTAACCAAAATACACAAAGCCATATACTTACAGGAGAAAAAGATGGTGCCAGAGCCGGGTCTGGAAGGACCTCTCCCAGTGGTACCAGGAGATCTGGTCTACGTTCGAGTGTTCCGAAAGAAGTGGGATCAGCCGAGGAGAGAAGGACCCCCGAGGTGGCAACAGCCACAAACACGGCCGTCCAAGTGAAAAGAAGCAAGACGTGGTATCATCTCAACCACTGCACCCGAGCCCCGACAGAGAGAAGGATACAACCCTACAGAGATGAGGACACAGAGGATGCTGATTCACCAGGCGGGACCCCGGAGGGAGCAGGAGCAGCGGAGACGATCAAAACGCCAGAGAGGAATCAAGAAAATGGCAGACCAGATACAAATGCATCAGCTAACAACTGGCAGAAGCACAGATACAAACCACAGATATGAAGAGTGCGCCAGCTAATTGCACTCAGAAGGAGCACCAGGGGAAAAGAGCCTGAAAAGAAAAGAGACAAACAACCAAAGCCTCCTCCAGTATGGCCAGAAAGCCCAGAAGTGGGTGGGGGGGTAACATGTCTGCTACTCCTGACGATATACCTGTTGGGGCAGACTTTGTTGACGGAAGCCCTCTACAGTGGGACCCCGAGGTAGATCCTCTTATTGTCACTCATATGCATCCTGATTTACAAATTATTATTATTATTAGATATTCTCACAGAACTAGTTTGACTCCAGGTCTGATAAACATCCTAATGAATGTTCCCCTCCCAGTCTAGGATGTTATATATTCATTGATAAATGACTCCAGGTCTGATTACAAGCTGTTTGCAGCCCAGTCTGATCTCCACCATTGAAAGAGGTTGACCAGGGACTTCATCTGGGAAAATTACATTATATAATACATGTCCCACTGATGTTGATTTTACATTCATACATAAGCCCAAGAAAGATAAATACTCTGCTCAACAAACTTCAAAATTATTAGCTTATATATTTGCCCGTTTTGTTGACTAGGAGGTGAAACAGTTACAGACTTGGTCTTCTGATAAACACTCCTGTGTGATAGACATAACAACCCAACCAGAAGCTGTTACTCAATTATGATAGACATATGTTTTTATCACATTCTAATACAGAATCAAACTGTGTAATAGGAGACAAATATGAACTGGTATGTTAGTATCAGACCTCATGTACAGACAGATTGCTCTGATGATGTTGATTTGGGATAGCATATGTTGACACTGTGTGATAGAGAGTTCTCCAGACTGTCTGATAGGTCACTGGTTCGACAATACAGACCAAGCTGTGTCCATCTGACATATGTTCAGACTGTGGTGAAAATCTGTCTGATAGACATATGTCCATCCGTTACAGAGGTGTAAGACATATGCAGACCTGATAACCTATGTTGACCTGCCCTCCTAGGAGTAATCCATATGTTATTTTGCTCTACTCATGTTATTTAGAGAACTGATAGACATACTATGGTTAACCCTGTGTAATGTATGAACAACACTTTTCACTGCATGTGACAATAAAACATTACAATTCTTTCTCAATTGAAGAAAACAACAATTCAGTTTAACATTGTTGATTACCAAAAGTTATAATACCTTGTTGACATTCATCCAATGACAATTAACCCCACGTTGACTTGCATTACATTCTCAGAGCGCTAATTTGTCTAGAACAACATGCTCATGTTATGAACCAGAAATGTCACATATCTGTTTGACAGTAACCCTGGATGAGGAATGTGTGAACTATCTTGTCATCTTTTGGGTAACCTGTCACCCTGACCATCAAAACTGTTTGCCCCACCACTTTGTATGTTTCTATGTTTTGGTTGGTGACAGGAGGTGTGATCTGAGCATTCTATGTTGGATGTCTTGTTTGTCTATTTCTGTGTTTGGGCCCTGATATGTTTCTCAATACAGAACCCTGTTGAACAGCAGTCACTGCATGTGTGTTAGTCATTTTCTCTGATTAAACATTTACATTGATTTTACTATAAATGACATGACATATTTAAAGGTAGAAAACCTGAATCAGAAATGTCACATATCTGGTTTCATTATACTGTGTGTGTTTGTTACTTTGGGTGATCGTTCCTGTTTTTGTGTTTGAAACAGTCTTTATTTTTGAAGAACAGCATATGGTTCAACTTTTTAATGCAGAAGGATTACATTTGTTGTTTTGTTAGTTATCTCATGTGTTTCTTTATATCTGGAATCTCATGTGTTTCTTTATAAATTAAAGAACATGAATAACCACGCTGCATTTTGGTCCGCCTCTACTTCACCTAAAGAAAGCCGATACATAACCACATTGGAACATTCTAGTCTTTAATGACATGAACTGGCAGAACAGGTTTCAGCAAAGTATGGAGTCATTGTTTTCAGGAAGGTGTAACCATGACGATGGGAGGGACAGGAGGAGACTAAGTGCAAAGACCTGAACTACAGAGACAAACAGCCACCTGAACTACTGTCCTACAGAGACAAACAGCCACCTGAACTACTGTCCTACAGAGACAAACAGCCAAATGAACTACTGTCCTACAGAGACAAACAGCCACCTGAACTACTGTCCTACAAAGACAAACAGCATCTACACAAACAGCCACCTGAACTACTGTCCTACAAAGACAAACAGCATCTACACAAACAGCCACCTGAACTACTGTCCTACAAAGACAAACAGCCACCTGAACTACTGTCCTACAGAGACAAACAGCATCTACACAATCAGCCACCTGAACTACTGTCCTACAAAGACAAACAGCCTCCTGAACTACTGTCCTACACCTGAGACAAACAGCATCTACACAATCAGCCACCTGAACAACTGTCCTACATCGTTCCTGTTTTTGTGTTTGCAAGACAAACAGCATCAAGACAAACAGCATCTACACAAACAGCCACCTGAACTACTGTCCTACAAAGACAAACAGCCACCTGAACTACTGTCCTACAAAGACAAACAGCCACCTGAACTACTGTCCTACAAAGACAAAGAGCATCTATAAAAACAGCCACCTGAACTACTGTCCTACAAAGACAAACAGCCACCTGAACTACTGTCCTACAAAGACAAACAGCATCTACACAAACAGCCACCTGAACTACTGTCCTACAAAGACAAACAGCATCTACACAATCAGCCACCTGAACTACTGTCCTACAGAGACAAACAGCATCTACACAAACAGCCACCTGAACTACTGTCCTACAAAGACAAACAGCATCTATACAAACAGCCACCTGAACTACTGTCCTACAGAGACAAACAGCATCTACACAAACAGCCACCTGAACTACTGTCATACAAAGACAAAACAGCATCTACACAAACAGCCACCTGAACTACTATCCTCCAAAGACAAACAGCATCTACACAATCAGCCACCTTAACTACTGTCCTACAAAAACAAACAGCCACCTGAACTACTGTCCTACAGAGACAAACATCATCTACACAAACAGCCACCTTAACTACTGTCCTACAAAGACAAACAGCCACCTGAACTACTGTCCTACAAAGACAAACAGCATCTACACAAATAGGGAATCTGAGAAAAATGGCTTTAAAGTTTGTTTTCTTGTCCATGCATATCAACCATGACCACTGATCTGACCTATGACCCCTAAGTACTGATACTACACTCTGCCTTGGTATGACCTATGACCCCTAAGTACTGATACTACACAAACTGACCTATGACCCCTAAGTACTGAAACTACCACCTGCCTTGTCTGACCTATGACTAAGTACAGCATACTGCACTGCCTTCCTGACCTATGACCCCTAAGTACTGATACTACACAAACAGCCTTGGTCTGACCTATGACCCCTAAGTACTGATACTGCACTCTGCCTTGGTCTGACCTACTAAGTACTGATACTGCACTGCCTGGTCTGACCTATGACCCTAAGTACTGTCCTACACTCTGCCTTGGTCTGACCTTAAACAGCTGTCTGGGTAATGAAACAGCAAAGTGCAGCATCTAGAAATCTAAATGTTGATCCAGATTTATTGTTGTTTTTCTGTTTGATGGAAACAGTTTGAGTTCTAACTACATTCCAACTGTATTTAATGGTGTTATGTAGTTGTGTTGTCATGTTGTATTGTAGTAACCTCAACTGTATTTAATGGTGTTAAGTTGTGTTGTCATGTTGTATAGTTACTGTATTTAATGGTGTTATGTAGTTGTGTTGTCATGTTGTATTGTAGTAACCCTCAACTGTATTTAATGGTGTTATGTAGTTGTGTTGTCATGTTGTATTGTAGTAACCCTCAACAGTATTTAATGGTGTTATGTAGTTGTGTTGTCATGTTGTATTGTAGTAACCTCAACTGTATTTAATGGTGTTATGTAGTTGTGTTGTCATGTTGTATTGTAGTAACCCTCAACTGTATTTAATGGTGTTATGTAGTTGTGTTGTCATGTTGTATTGTAGTAACCCTCAACTGTATTTAATGGTGTTATGTAGTTGTGTTGTCATTGTAGTAACCCTCAACTGTATTTAATGGTGTTATGTAGTTGTGTTGTCATGTTGTATTGTAGTAACCCTCAACTGTATTTAATGGTGTTATGTAGTTGTGTTGTCATGTTGTATTGTAGTAACCCTCAACTGTATTTAATGGTGTTATGTAGTTGTGTTGTCATGGCCTTGTATTTAAGTTAACCCTCAACTGTATTTAATGGTGTTATGTAGTTGTGTTGTCATGTTGTATTGTAGTAACCCTCAACTGTATTTAATGGTGTTATGTAGTTGTGTTGTCATGTTGTATTGTAGTAACCCTCAACTGTATTTAATGGTGTTATGTAGTTGTGTTGTCATGTTGTATTGTAGTAACCCTCAACTGTATTTAATGGTGTTATGTAGTTGTGTTGTCATGTTGTATTGTAGTAACCCTCAACTGTATTTAATGGTGTTATGTAGTTGTGTTGTCATGTTGTATTGTAGTAACCCTCAACTGTATTTAATACACTAGTTGTTTGTCATGTTGTATTGTAGTAACCCTCAACTGTATTTAATGGTGTTATGTAGTTGTGTTGTCATGTTGTATTGTAGTAACCTCAACTGTATTTAATGGTGTTATGTAGTTGTGTTGTCATGTTGTATTGTAGTAACCCTCAACTGTATTTAAAGTTATGTAGTTGTGTTGTCATGTTAGTATTGTAGTAACCCTCAACTGTATTTAATGGTGTTATGTAGTTGTGTTGTCATGTTGTATTGTAGTAACCTCAACTGTATTTAATGGTGTTAGTTGTGTTGTCATGTTATATTGTAGTAACCTCAACTGCATTTAATGGTATGTAGTTGTGTTGTCATGTTGTATTGTAGTAACCCTCAACTGTATTTAATGGTGTTATGTAGTTGTGTTGTCATGTTGTATTGTAGTAACCCTCAACTGTATTTAATGGTGTTATGTAGTTGTGTTGTCATGTTGTATTGTAGTAACCCTCAACTGTATTTAATGGTGTTATGTAGTTGTGTTGTCATGTTGTATTGTAGTAACCCTCAACTGTATTTAATGGTGTTATGTAGTTGTGTTGTCATGTTGTATTGTAGTAACCCTCAACTGTATTTAATGGTGTTATGTAGTTGTGTTGTCATGTTGTATTGTAGTAACCCTCAACTGTATTTAATGGTGTTATGTAGTTGTGTTGTCATGTTGTATTGTAGTAACCCTCAACTGTATTTAATGGTGTTATGTAGTTGTGTTGTCATGTTGTGAAAGTTGTATTGTAGTAGGCCTAACCCCAAATACTTTTTTCTGGTGATGGAGAGAGACACAGACACAGCAACAGAATAGGATATGATGGAGAGAGACAGACAAGACACGGAGACAGCAACATAATAGGATATGATGGAGAGAGACAACAGACAAGACACGGAGACAGCAACAGAATAGGATACAGGAGAGAGACACCAGACAAGACACAGACAGAACAGAATAGGATATGATGGAGAGAGACACCAGACAAGACACAGAGACAGCAACAGAATAGGATATGATGGAGAGAGACAGACAAGACACAGAGACAGCAACAGAATAGGATATGATGGAGAGAGACACAAACAAGACACAAGACAGCAACAGACACCAGACAAGACACAGAGACAGCAAAGAATAGGATATGATGGAGAGAGACACCAGACAAGACACAGAGACAGCAACAGAAGAATAGGATATGATGGAGAGAGACACCAGACAAGACACAGAGACAGCAACAGAAGAATAGGATATGATGGAGAGAGACACAGACAAGACACAGACACAGCAACAGAATAGGATATGATGGAGAGAGACACCAGACAAGACACAGAGACAGCAACAGAATAGGATATGATGGAGAGAGACACCAGACAAGACACAGAGACAGCAAAGAAGAATAGGATATGATGGAGAGAGACACCAGACAAGACACAGAGACAGCAACAGAAGAATAGGATATGATGGAGAGAGACACCAGACAAGACACAGAGACAGCAACAGAAGAATAGGATGTGATAGAGAGAGACACCAGACAAGACACAGAGACAGCAACAGAAGAATAGGATATGATGGAGAGAGACAACAGACAAGACACAGAGACAGCAACAGAAGAATAGGATATGATGGAGAGAGACAACAGACAAGACACAGAGACAACAGAATAGGATATGAAGGAGAGACAACAGACAAGACACAGAGACAACAAAAAAATAGGATATGAAGGAGAGAGACACCAAACAAGACACAGAGACAGCAACAGAATATGATATGTGGAGAGAACACCAGACAAGACACAGAGACAGCAACAGAAGAATAGGATATGGAAGAGACTGTTAAGAGACACAGAGACAACAGAATAGGATATGAAGGAGAGACACCAGACAAGACACAGAGACAAAATAATAGGATATGTAAATGAGAGAGCAACAAGACACAGAACTCACTTTTGGAGAGAGACAGACAAGATAGAGACCTGATGATCAGACCAGACTGTGTTTCTGATTGAGAGAAATAAAAGGAATAGTTCCAGACGACGATTGTTGTGTGTATTAATATAGTTGATGATATTGTTATGTGTATTCATATAGTTGATGATATTGTTATGTAGTTGATGATATTGTTATATAGTTGATGATATTGTTATGTGTATTCATATAGTTGATGATATTGTTATGTAGTTGATGATATTGTTATATAGTAGATGATATTGTTGTGTGTATTCATATAGTTGATGATATTGTTATGTGTATTCATATAGTTGATGATATTGTTATATTCATATAGTTGATGATATTGTTATGTGTTTTCATATAGTTGATGATATTGTTATGTGTATTCATATAGTTGATGATATTGTTATGTGTATTCATATAGTTGATGATATTGTTATGTGTATTCATATAGTTGATGATATTGTTATGTGTATTCATATAGTTGATGATATTGTTATGTGTATTCATATAGTTGATGATATTGTTATGTGTATTCATATAGTTTATTATATTGTTATGTGTATTCATATAGTTGATGATATTTTTGGTGGACAGTGTTATAATAGTCCTACTCTCCTTAAATGTTTTTGATATAAATTAGATGAATTTGTTCTGTGCCCATCTGTGTGCCCCAAGGTGATCACTCCTACACTATCTAGAATCTAAAAGGGTTCTTTGGCTGTCCCCATAGGAGAACCCTTTGTAGAACCCTTTTTGGTACTAGGTAGAACCCTTTTGGCTTCCATGAAGAATCCTTTCCACAGAGGGTTCTACATACATAAGAGTGATGGACCAGGGGTTCTCCTACTGTATCATAGGTAGACCAGGGTCTCCTACTGTATCATAGGTCTATAGACCAGGTGTGATCTAGACCAGGGTGATTCTGTATTATAGGTCAATAGACCAGGGTGATCTCCTACTGTATCATAGGTCTATAGACCAGGGTGATCTCCTACTGCATCATAGGTCTATTAACCAGGGTGATCTCCTACTGTATCATAGGTCTATAGACCAGGGTGATCTCCTACTGTATCATAGGTCTATAGACCAGGGTGATCTCCTACTGTATCATAGGTCTATAGACCAGGGTGATCTCCTACTGTATCATAGGTCTATAGACCAGGGTGATCTCCTACTGTATCATAGGTCTATAGACCAGGGTGATCTCCTACTGTATCATAGGTCTATAGACCAGGGTGATCTCCTACTGTATCATAGGTCTATAGACCAGGGTGATCTCCTACTGTATCATAGGTCTATAGACCAGGGTGATCTCCTACTACTGATCATAGGTCTATAGACCAGGGTGATCTCCTACTGTATCATAGGTCTATAGACCAGGGTGATCTCCTACTGTATCATAGGTCTATAGACCAGGGTGATCTCCTACTGTATCATAGGTCTATAGACCAGGGTGATCTCCTACTGTATCATAGGTCTATAGACCAGGGTGATCTCCTACTGTAAGAATCCTTTCCACAGAGGGTTCTATATGGAAGCCAGAAGAGTTTTAACTAGAACCCAAAATAATATCCTATGGGGAAAGCCAGAAGACCTGTTTGGAACCCTTTAATCTAAGAGTGCATCATCACAACAATCAACAATCAAACATTTTCTGTTAATGCTTTTCACTCAGGAAGGTTTGTTGTGTGAAAGAGACAAATAAATATTGTGGAGAGACTAACAACAACTTACACTTCCTCAAAACAGGTTGTGTGTGTTCATTAGTTCCCACCGTAGCAAACCGTTTGGCAACAGAAACCGGTTAGGTCACATTGTACAGCGTTTACAGTGAACTGTTTAGGTCACATTGTACAGTGTTTACAGTGAACTGTTTAGGTCACATTGTACAGTGTTTACAGTGAACTGTTTAGGTCACATTGTACAGCGTTTACAGTGAACTGTTTGTGTTTTATGCAACTGTCACGGTCGTTGTAATGGACGGACCAAGGCACAGCGTGTGTTGAGTTCCACATATTTATTTAAAGTGAAACTACTTAACAAAACAAGCAACAAAACGTGACGACGTGGTGCAACACAAAACAACAATGGAGAACTGAAGCTGATCCCCAATTAGAGACAACGATAATCAGCTGCCTCTAATTGGGAACCATACCAAAACACCAACATAGAAATAGGAATACTAGAACACCCCCTAGTCATGCCTTGATCTACAACACCAT
This sequence comes from Oncorhynchus keta, assembly GCF_023373465.1. NCBI lineage: Eukaryota > Metazoa > Chordata > Actinopteri > Salmoniformes > Salmonidae > Oncorhynchus > Oncorhynchus keta. The sequence goes on from NW_026290487.1 coordinate 15,581, forward strand.
AGAGAACCAAGGGCTCTCTGTGGTCAGGGCGTGACTGCAACATTTTAAAACTGTTGTCTGTGGAGTAAACTAATGAATACAACCCAGGTTGTTGCCTACGACTCGGCATATTGATACCTGCCTGATGCTGAAACCTGAACGTAGCCTGAGGGTTAAACTATGATACTAGCCAGATATACTGGTTTTCTAAAGTTAGCCAGCTTCAGTTAGCTTCACATTCCAGCTCAGACCTCATCCATCAGAATATACAGAACAGAAAATATCTCAATGACTTGACATGTTCTGGTTGTGAATTCAGGCTACAAGGTGAGAATCCTGCCAGGGATTATTGTAAAGTGTGTAGATACATTAAATGTATGGTGTTATTTTAGTATAGTGAAGTAAAACACTCCTAACAGTAGATACATTAAATGTCTGGTGTAATGTTAGTATAGTGAATGACAGTAAAACACTCCTAACAGTCTACTTCTACTGAGACAGGTTGGTGTCAGTTTAATCATACAACATGGAGCTGACTGGACGTGGTCAAGTCAAATTCAATATATCAATATTCATATATTATAGTTCTACATTTAACATTTCGTATGATAATGTAATTGTGTCATAGTTCCACTATAGTGTAGTGATCCTCTACATTTCATATGATAATGTAATTGTATCATAGTTTCTCTATAGTGTAGTGATCCTCACTATATGAGCCACGTCACAATTTCAACCAAGTTACCAATTGATGTCAATGGTGCGATGCGTCGGTTGTTCATGACACATGCAACCTGAGTTCGCTTCCCTGCCCCGCTGTTTGCTACATTGGTGTCTGAGACATGCTTTTGTGTGAGCCAGGTAACAATTCCCACCATGTGGGTTAACCCTATTGGTGCCGTAGGGTGTTGACCTTGCCTGCTGTTTTCAACTATATTAACAGCACAGGCTGCCTGTAGGGTGTTGACCTCCCTGTCTGCTGTTTTCAACCTGCCTGCTGTTTTCAACTATATTAACATCACAGGCTGCCTGTAGGGTGTTGACCTCCCTGCCTGCTGTTTTCAACTATATTAACAGCACAGGCTGCCTGTAGGGTGTTGACCTCCCTGCCTGCTGTTTTCAACTATATTAACATCACAGGCTGCCTGTTGCCTGCTGTTTTCAACTATGGTAACAGCACAGGCATGCTTGACCTCCCTGCCTGCTGTTTTCAACTATATTAACATCACAGGCTGCCTGTAGGGTGTTGACCTCCCTGCCTGCTGTTTTCAACTATATTAACATCACAGGCTGCCTGTAGGGTGTTGACCTCCTGCCCGCTGTTTTCAACTATATTAACAGCACAGGCTGCCTGTAGGTTGTTGACCTCCCTGCCTGCTGTTTTCAACTATATTAACAGCACAGGCTGCCTGTAGGGTGTTGACCTCCCTGCCTGCTGTTTTCAACTATATTAACATCACAGGCTGCCTGTAGGGTGTTGACCTCCCTGCCTGCTGTTTTCAACTATATTAACATCACAGGCTGCCTGTAGGGTGTTGACCTCCCTGCCTGCTGTTTTCAACTATATTAACATCACAGGCTGCCTGTAGGTTGTTGACCTCCCTGCCTGCTGTTTTCAACTATATTAACAGCACAGGCTGCCTGTAGGGTGTTGACCTCCCTGTGTTTTCAACTATATTAACATCACAGGCTGCCTGTAGGGTGTTGACCTCCTGCCTGCTGTTTTCAACTATATTAACATCACAGGCTGCCTGACCTCCCTGCCTGCTGTTTTCAACTATATTAACATCACAGGCTGCCTGTAGGTTGTTGACCTCCCTGTGCTGACAGCACTCCCTGCCTGCTGTTTTCAACTATATTAACATCACAGGCTGCCTGTAGGGTGTTGACCTCCCTGCCTGCTGTTTTCAACTATATTAACATCACGCTGCCTGTAGGGTGTTGACCTCCCTGTCTGCTGTTTTCAACTATATTAACATCACAGGCTGCCTGTAGGGTGTTGACCTCCCTGCCTGCTGTTTTCAACTATATTAACATCACAGGCTGCCTGTAGGGTGACCTCCCTGCCTGCTGACCTCACAGGCTGCCTGCCTGCTGCTGTTTTCAACTATATTAACATCACAGGCTGCCTGTAGGGTGTTGACCTCCTGCCTGCTGTTTTCAACTATATTAACATCACAGGCTGCCTGTAGGGTGTTGACCTCCTGTCTGCTGTATTCAACTATATTAACAGCACAGGCTGCCTGTAGGGTGTTGACCTCCCTGCCTGCTGTTTTCAACTATATTAACAGCACAGGCTGCCTGTAGGGTGTTGACCTCCCTGTCTGCTGTTTTCAACTATATTAACATCACAGGCTGCCTGTAGGGTGTTGACCTCCCTGTCTGCTGTTTTCAACTATATTAACATCACAGGCTGCCGTAGGGTGTTGACCTCCCTGTCTGCTGTTTTCAACTATATTAACATCACAGGCTGCCTGAGGGTGTTGACAAATATTAACATCACAGACCTCCCTGCCTGCTGTTTTCAACTATATTAACATCACAGGCTGCCAGACATTCGTTGAACAAAGAGACACAATTTTGAAAGGATTTTAGGATAATATCAGTAAGTGTTGATTTAGAGTTGTCTTCTGGGTTGTCTTCTGGGTTCAGCCTTCTCGTTGCTGTCACGTTCTTTCAAAATCGAACCCAGAAGCAGACCAGGACAAGGAGAGTAGGAAGAAGGTGAGTATTTATTTACAAGTGAATGTGAATGGGTAGATATATCCAGGTGGCGTAGCGGGCAGCGGTGGTGAGTTGATGGGAGTAAATAGGTGGATCCAATGGGGTAGCGGAATCCTCCGACGACCAGGTGGGAATGGGGTAAATGATCCGGGTGAGTAACTGAAGACAGAACAAACGGAGGTAAGTTTAAGGCAAGCAATATGTAAAAAAACAACAAAACAAATTCTATTCAACTTGAGGCTGATACTATGGCACAACATACTGTTCATGGCTAACGATCCAGCAGGGAATGGATGTCAGGTCAGAGCTTTAGAAGGGGAGAGCTGATGATCAGGACAGGTGTGCAGATTACTGATGGGATACAGGTGCGGGTGAACATCGATCTCCCAACAAGCTAATTCGCCCGGCAACCAGACAGGGTGCGTTCCAGGACACCGGAAACACACTCCAGGACAGAAACACAGGCAAACACAGACTCAGGAAGCGGGATTCGTGACAGTACCCCCTCCGACGAACGCCACCGGGCGGACTACCTGGAGCGCCAGGATGGAGGCGGTAAAGTCACGAAGCAGGTCGTCATCAGGATCTGACGCCGAGGAATCCAACTCCTCTCCTCTGGACCATATCCTTCCCAATCCACGAGATATTGGAAACCTCGATCCCGCCGTCTGGATCCATTATGCGGCGCACCGTGTAGGCAGGACCACCTCCGATCATCCGAGGAGGAGGAGGACGAGGAGGAGGGGGCAACAGAGGACTGAGGAGAACCGGCTTGAGGCAGGAGACATGAAAGGTGGGGTGTACTCGAAGCGTTGCCGGCAATTTGAGTCGGACCACAACAGGGTTAATGATTCTCTCCACCACAAACGGACCAATGAACCTTGGTAACAGTTTCCTCGACTCAGTCCGTAGAGGAAGATCCCGTGTAGCCAACCAAACCTTATCTCCGATGGTATAAGCGGGAGCAGGAATACGGCGACGATTCGCCTGGATCTGATACCGGTCAGAAACTCTAAGGAGGACCTTCCTGGCCCGATGCCAGGTCCGGTGGCAACGACGAATGTGGGGCCTGGACAGAAGGAACAGAAAGATCCCTCTCCTGAGAAGGAAACAAGGGAGGTTGGTATCCGTACAGGCATTGGAAGGGGACATCCCAGTGGCAGATGAAGGAAGGGTATTATGGGCATACTCGACCCAGGGTAATTGAGATGACCAAGAGGTGGGATCAGAGGAGGTAAGACAACGCAGCGTGGACTCCATCTTCTGGTTGGCTCTCTCCGCCTGACCATTAGATTGTGGGTGAAATCCAGAAGTGAGACTGACTGTAGCTCCAATGGCCAAACAGAAGGATCTCCAGACAGCAGAGGTAAACTGAGGACCACGGTCATAAACAATGTCACTGGGCAATCCGTGGACCCTGAAAACCTCCGTAACCAGGATCTCGGACGTCTCCGTGGCAGATGGAAGCTTGGAGAGAGGGACAAAATGAGCAAATTTGCTGAATCTGTCCACAATGGTCAGAATGACCGTGTTCCCAACAGAAGGGGGCAATCCCGTGACAAAATTCAGGGCCAGATGCGACCAAGGTTGCCGAGGAATAGGTAGGGGTGAAGAGGCCGATTGGTACTTTTGTTCTGAGCACAAATCAAATCAAATCAAATCAAATTTTATTTGTCACATACACATGGTTAGCAGATGTTAATGCGAGTGTAGCGAAATGCTTGTGCTTCTAGTTCCGACAATGCAGTGATAACCAACAAGTAATCTAACTAACAATTCCAAAACTACTGTCTTATACACAGTGTAAGGGGATAAGGAATATGTACATAAGGATATATGAATGAGTGATGGTACAGAGCAGCATACAGTAGATGGTATCGAGTACAGTATATACATATGAGATGAGTGTGAAGACAAAGTAAACAAAGTGGCATAGTTAAAGTGGCTAGTGATACATGTATTACATAAGGATGCAGTCGATGATGTAGAGTACAGTATATACATATGCATATGAGATGAATAATGTAGGGTAAGTAACATTATATAAGGTAGCATTGTTTAAAGTGGCTAGTGATATATTTACATCATTTCCCATCAATTCCCATTATTAAAATGGCTGGAGTTGGGTCAGTGTCAATGACAGTGTGTTGGCAGCAGCCACTCAATGTTAGTGGTGGCTGTTTAACAGTCTGATGGCCTTGAGATAGAAGCTGTTTTTCAGTCTCTCGGTCCCAGCTTTGATGCACCTGTACTGACCTCACCTTCTGGATGATAGCGGGGTGAACAGGCAGTGGTTCGGGTGGTTGATGTCCTTGATGATCTTTATGGCCTTCCTGTAACAACGGGTGGTGTAGGTGTCCTGGAGGGCAGGTAGTTTCCCCCGGTGATGCGTTGTGCAGTCCTCACTACCCTCTGGAGAGCCTTACGGTTGAGGGCGGAGCAGTTGCCGTACCAGGCGGTGATACAGCCCGCCAGGATGCTCTCGATTGTGCATCTGTAGAAGTTTGTGAGTGCTTTTGGTGACAAGCCGAATTTCTTCAGCCTCCTGAGGTTGAATAGGCGCTGCTGCGCCTTCTTCACGACGCTGTCAGTGTGAGTGGACCAATTCAGTTTGTCTGTGATGTGTATGCCGAGGAACTTAAAACTAGCTACCCTCTCCACTACTGTTCCATCGATGTGGATAGGGGGTGTTCCCTCTGCTGTTTCCTGAAGTCCACAATCATCTCCTTAGTTTTGTTGACGTTGAGTTAACAGGACATGCGGCAACAAACCTCCGGGTATCTTCTCCCATGGCAGGCCACCAAAATCGTCTGCGCAGTAGCGCCATAGTCTGAGCAACGCCAGGGTGACAAGCTATCTTACTGGCGTGGGACCACTGAAGGACAGCAGAACGGACCGACTCAGGCACGAACAACCGACCAGGTTACTGGGGCCGGGCTGCGTCCGAAGGGCCGCCATCGCATCCTCCTCAATCCTCCATGTAACGTCTCCCACGACAAGGTTCTGGGGAAGAATCGTCTCAGTCTTGGCCCCACTCTCATCCGTCTTGGAGAACGTCCGGGACAAGGCGTCCGCTTTGCCGTTCTTCGACCCAGGTCGGAACGTCAGGGAAAAATTGAAGCGTCCAAAAACAAAGCCCACCTGGCCTGACGGGAGTTGAGACGTTTAGCTGATTGCACGTAAGCCAGATTCATGTGGTCAGTCCAGACCACAAACGGTTGCTCCGCTCCCTCCAACCAGTGACGCCACTCCTCCAAGGCAAGCTTCACAGCGAGAAGCTCCCGGTTACCTACATCGTAGTTTCTCTCAGCTGGTGAAAGACGACAAGAGTAGAAGGCGCAGGGATGGAGTTTACCGTCAGTGGAGCTACGCTGGGACAGGATGGCGCCCACTCCCACATCAGACGTGTCCACCTCAACAACAAACTGACGGGAAGTGTCAGGTTGAGAGAGAATCGGCGCGTTGGTGAATCGGCTCTTCAAATTCAGAAATGCTCGGTCTGCCTCAGGAGTCCAACAGAAAATTCTGGTGCAAGACGTCAGAGCAGTTAAAGGGGCGGCCACCCGGCTGTAATCACGGATAAACCTCCGATAGAAGTTCGCAAATCCCAGGAATCTCTGGAGCTGCAATCTCGTACCGGGCCGGGCCCAATCCCGAACCGCCCGAACCTTCTCTTGGTCCATCTTGATCTCACCCCTGGAGATGATGTACCCGAGGAAGGATGTAGTGTGGGCGTGAAAATCACACTTCTCTGCCTTCACAAACAAACGGTTCTCCAATAACCGCTGCAGGACCTGCTTAACATGCTGGATGTGGCTGGAAAGCTCCTTGGAGAAAATCAGGATGTCATCCAGGTAAACGAACACAAACAGACCGATCATATCCTCAGCACGTCATTCACCAAACCTTGAACACTGCTGGAGCGTTGGAAAGTCCAAACGGCATCACCTGGTACTCGAAATGTCCCATAGGTATATTGAATCCAGTCAACCACTCGTCCCCCTCTTTGATCCGAACCAGATGATACGCATTGCGTAGATCAAGCTTCGTAAACACAGTAGCACCCTGTAAAGAATCGAAAGCGGAGCTCATCAAGGGCAAGGGGTACTTGTTCTTGACCGTAATATCATTCAACCCCAGATAATCAATACACGGTCGAAGAGAGCCATCCTTCTTACTCACAAAAAAAAAATCCAGCTCCCAGGGTGATGACGAGGGACGAATGAGACCTGCAGCAAGAGACTCCTATATGTAGGTCTCCAGGGCCTCCAGCTCAGGTCGAGAAATACTGTATAACCGTCCCTTGGGAAAGGCAGCTCCAGGGAACAGCTTAATTGTACAATCATAAGGTCGGTGGGGAGGAAGTGACTGAGCTTTCTGCTTACTGAACACCTCACCCAACTCGTGATATGTTTCAGGAACCAGGGACAAATCAGGAGGAGCAGACTCACTGACCCGACTGGGGACAGCATGAGAACAGGCAGTCCTGAGGCAGTTAGCATGGCACTCAATGCTCCAACTAGTTACCTTACCAGTCACCCAATCGAACGAAGGATTGTGTTCTTTTAGCCAGGGGTATCCAAGAACCAGAGGAACATGGGGGAAGGCAGAATGAAAAAAGAAATAACCTCTAAATGATTCCCGACAACAACATCTTAACCGGTTCAGTCCTCATAGTGATCCGTGCCAGACTACTGCCGTTCAGAGTGGTTGCTTCAATGGCTCCTTGGAAAGCCCCAGCAGTTCCACTAAGTCGGCATCAATGAAGCTCTCATCGGCACCTGAATCGATGAAAGCGTTAATCGCTAAACTCTAAACTCTGATTCTTATTTATGAGGGTAGCAGGAAAACGAGGTCTGACAGGGCTCTTGAGAGGTTGAAACTGGCTCGCTAACAAACCTCCCAAACTTAACGAGCCGAGCAGTTTAACGGGCGCTGAGGACAAACGGAGATGTAATGTCCCGAGCTACCACAGTAGAGGCAGCTGTTGGTCTCACGTCTATGTTGGCACTCGTCCTTAGTTAACCCGTGCCGCCCCACTTGCATAGGTTCAGGATCTGGCGGCAGGACTCCTCCACTAATCCCGTGTGAGGGAAAATTATCAACCCGTTCTGGTCCACTTCCTGACCCGAATGGTAACAAAGTCTCAGATTGATTAGATGGACCCCACTGCTTCTACCTCCTTCTCTCTCGGACTCTATTATCTACCCGAATAGCTAAGGTGACCAAACTATCTAGGTCACTAGGCTCTGGATAGGAGATCAGCTCGTCCTTGAGTTGCTCCGACAACCCCTGGTAAAAAACCGCTTGTAGTGATTCCTCATTCCAACCACTCTCCACAGCCAATGTCCTGAATTCTATCACAAAGTCTGCCACACTGCGAGCTCCTTGGCGAAGAGAGAATTAAATAGTCAGAGTAGGTTTGAGTTAGGGTCACTTATCATGCTGACAAACCTGATGGTCTCTGTGAACTGATCTGGTCATCTATGATATGTAGGCTATAGCTGAGGTATAGACCTTGATCTGCATATCACTAACAACCCACTACTATACATTATAACCTAGTCTACTTTACATAATATAATAATAATAATAATAATAATATATGCCATTTAGCAGACGCTTTTATACTTACAGTCATGTGTGCATTATATAACATCTACATATCACTAACAAACCACTAATATACATTATAACCTAGCCTACTTTACATAATATAACATCTACATATCACTAACAACCCACTACTATACATTATAACCTCGTCTACTTTACATTATACAAAATATCTTACTTGTTGCAAAAAAACCTTTCTGAATGGATCAAAGATTTCCTCCTCAGATCAATCAAGTCCGTTTTAGCCCTTCTGTCTACATTCTCAGATACATTTAGAAAATAACAGATTGAAAGACAATAAATATCCTACTTTAATGAATAAAAATAAGTGTGAGACATGGCCTTGTGTTGCTGTACTGTCTATAACTACCTTAACAAACAGTAACTTATTATTATTATTATTATTATTATTATTATTATTGTTGCTGTACTGTCTATAACTACCTTAACAAACAGTGACTTATTATTATTATTATTATTATTATTATTGTCTATAACTATTATTATTATTATTATTATTATTATTATTATTATTGTTGCTGTACTGTCTATAACTACCTTAACAAACAGTGACTTATTATTATTATTATTATTATTATTATTATTATTATTATTATTATTATTATTATTATTATTGTTGCTGTACTGTCTATAACTACCTTAACAAACAGTGACTTATTATTATTATTATTATTATTATTATTATTATTATTATTATTATTATTATTGTTGCTGTACTGTCTAGAACTACCTTAACAAACAGTGACTTATTATTATTATTATTATTATTATTATTATTATTATTATTATTGTTGCTGTACTGTCTATAACTACCTTAACAAACAGTGACTTATTATTATTATTATTGTTGCTGTACTGTCTATAACTACCTTAACAAACAGTGACATTATTATTATTATTATTATTATTGTTGTTGCTGTACTGTCTATAATACCTTAACAAACAGTGACATTATTATTATTATTATTATTATTGTTGTTGCTGTACTGTCTATAACTACCTTAACAAACAGACATTATTATTATTATTATTATTATTGACTGTACTGTTATTATTGACATTATTATTATTATTATTATTATTGTTGTTGTACTGTCTATAACTACCTTAACAAACAGTGACATTATTATTATTATTATTATTATTATTGTTGCTGTACTGTCTATAACTACCTTAACAAACAGTGACATTATTATTATTATTATTATTATTATTGTTGCTGTACTGTCTATAACTACCTTAACAAACAGTGATATATTATTATTATTATTATTATTATTGTTGCTGTACTGTCTATAACTACCTTAACAAACAGTGACTTATATTATTATTATTATTATTATTATTGTTGCTGTACTGTCTATAACTACCTTAACAAACAGTGACTTATATTATTATTATTATTATTATTATTGTTGCTGTACTGTCTATAACTACCTTAACAAACAGTGAATTATTATTATTATTATTATTATTATTATTATTATTATTATTATTGTTGCTGTACTGTCTATAACTACCTTAACAAACAGTGACTTATAATTATTATTATTATTATTATTGTTGCTGTACTGTCTATAACTACCTTAACAAACAGTGATATATTATTATTATTATTATTATTATTATTATCTATAACTACCTTAACAAACAGTGACTTATTATTATTATTATTATTATTATTGTTGCTGTACCGTCTATAACTACCTTAACAAACAGTGACTTATTATTATTATTATTATTATTATTATTATTATTATTATTGTTGCTGTACTGTCTATAACTACCTTAACAAACAGTGACTTATTATTATTACAGACAGTTACCATGGAGATGAAATGTCACAACTGCATTTTAATGTGATTGCATTAAATCATCTGATTGTTTCTGTGTCTGTTAGTAAATGTTTTATAAGAGATAAATAATAAATTATAACAATTGACATTAAATAATTACTGTGTTAACCACAAACAACATTTTGGATCTCTGTTTAGGGGTCAGTGCTCTAAAATGAGTCTCTCTGGGGAGAGAGCGGAGGGGGCCCTGCCTCTAAAATGAGTCTCTGGAGCGAGAAAGAAGGGGGCCCTGCCTCTAAAAGGAGTCTCTCTGGGGAACATGACACCAAAGCTAAGAGGTGAGATGACAATTTTTGATATCATTATTATGAGTTTATTTCCAAAATGTTCACATTTGTGTTTTAATCAGAAATGGTTGCTTATGGGTACCTTCAATATTACTGTTCTCAGATTTTTAACTAATAGATTTTAGATGGGTATATATATATATATATATATATATATATATATATATATATATATATATATATATATATATATATATATATATACTCACATAGCTATCTTAATTAAGATGAATGCACTTACTGTAAGTCACTCTGGATAAGAGCATTTGCTAAATCAGGGGTCTGTGGAGGTAGTGCAGGGGTTCTCAATCCGGGGTCTGTGAAGGTACTGCAGGGGTTCTCAATCCGGGGTCTGTGGAGGTACTGCAGGGGTTCTCAATCCGGGGTCTGTGGAGGTACTGCAGGGGTTCTCAATCCTGTGGAGGGGGTCTGTGGAGGTACTGCAGGGGTTCTCAATCCGGGGTCTGTGGAGGTACTGCAGGGGTTCTCAATCCGGGGTCTGTGGAGGTACTGCAGGGGTTCTCAATCCGGGGTCTGTGGAGGTACTGTCTGTGGAGGGGTTCAGGGGTTCTCAATCCAGGGTCTGTGGAGGTACTGCAGGGGTTCTCAATCCGGGGTCTGTGGAGGTACTGCAGGGGTTCTCAATCCGGGGTCTGTGGAGGTACTGCAGGGGTTCTCAATCCGGGGTCTGTGGAGGTACTGGTTCTGCGGCACCCTGACTCGTTGATATGTAAGATATTTGATAGAATTTTCACATGACATGACCACTTTGCCTCTTAATTATTGACTAATATAATGGAATACATATTTTTTTTATTACAAATTCTGATCGTTGTTACAAGCAGAATTTTGATAATATAACCGTTATATCAACACACTCTTCACACCCGTTTAACAACTCTAAATATCTTTGGCATAGTAGGTATCATGTTCCTTGCCAATAATGTTGCCTACAACGTTGTATACAATGTTCATTTTCATCGAACACATATTACGCCCTAGATGCCTTCAACTTCCCCATTTATATCCATTTATATCCATGTCCAATTTAGGATTATTATTTAACAACATAATGTTGTGCTCCAAAGGGAGAACTTGAAATAACATGATGTAGATAATTAAATAATCAGAATAACAACGTGTTTATTATACACTCTTAGAAAACAAGGAAGAAGAAGGTATAGAACCAAAAAGGCTTCTATCACTTCCTTAATATATGGAACCACTAAAATTCTAACATTTATAAAACATTTATAAAATTATAAAATTATATATTTTAGGGTTCAGTGAAGAAGAGCCTCTCGAGTTCTGATCAACGAAAGGTGAATGTTTTGAGGATGTGAAACCAGCAGCCCTCCAGTGGACAGGTCAAATCCGCCTGTATTTTCCAGCACCCGGCCCGGGATTCGAACCAGCCACCTTTCAACCACAAGTCAAATTCTTGCCACATCTCCAACTCCTTAGCCTTTGGGCGAAAACCTGAGTTAATCTTCAGAAATACGCATGAGTGAATCTGCAAAATGGTATCACTTGTTATACATAAACCATTGCCAAAAGCACAAGACATACTGTTGCATGTAGGTCTATATTATTTATGGATTGATCATATAGAAATATAAACACATTATTATAAATTACTACAAAGCAATTACATGTGGCACAGGAACCACATTATTTTATAGTATTATTAAGACACCTGCTGTTAACTCTTAACTACTTAGGACAGCTGTTAACTCTTAACTACTTAGGACACCTGCTGTTAACTCTTAACTACTTAGGACAGCTCACGAGGTGTCCTAAATATCTGCTGACTAGGTGGGACTAGAGACTTCATGCATAGCTTTAATTTATACCCATAAGTGTAAAATGTGTTTATTCTCCGCACTTATACCACCAATTCTCTACTCTGAGACACTTTGTGGATATGGGGCCAGATCTCAGAGTTCGTTACAGTGTTGAGACTGCGAAGTCTATTGTTCAATTTGCTTTATTCTTTACGGTCAGAGACAGTATGAGTGTAGTCAGATCCTTTTCTCTCTCTGTCCTTGTTTCATTTTGTGGTTCACTGGATTTGTCATCATCCTCGAGACGAGGGTCAGCCGAAAGACCTGCTAACTAACCAGGCTAGTTGCTAGCTAGCTACTCTACCAGCAGCATCCTAGTTACCATAGCTACCACTACATGAGTCTCTCTGAGGAGAGAGAGGAGGGGGCCCTGCCTCTAAAATGAGTCTCTCTGAGGAGAGAGAGGAGGGGGCCCTGCCTCTAAAATGAGAGCAGGGGGCCCTGCCTCTAAAATGGGAAATGATGTAAATATATCACTACCCACTTTAAACAATGCTACCTTATATAATGTTACTTACCCTACATTATTCATCTCATATGCATACGTATATACTGTACTCTATATCATCGACTGCATCCTTATGTAATACATGTATCACTAGCCACTTTAACTATGCCACTTTGTTTACATACTCATCTCATATGTATATACTGTACTCGATACCATCTACTGTATCTTGCCTATGCTGCTCTGTACTCATTCATATATCCTTATGTACATATTCTTTATCCCCTTACACTGTGTATAAGACAGTAGTTTTGGAATTGTTAGTTAGATTACTTGTTGGTTATTACTGCATTGTCGGAACTAGAAGCACAAGCATTTCGCTACACTCGCGTTAACATCTGCTAACCATGTGTATGTGACAAATACAATTTGATTTGATTTGATTTACATCATCACCGGCTGTCTGCATTTCTTGTGGACCGATGGAGCTCCCCGGTCGTTTCTTCCACCTGTTAAATCCCGGTGAGGACTTCTCCCTCTCTCGTTGACGGAAGCTGGCTACCTCTGTCCGGTTCTCCTCTCTTCACTAGATGGACGGTAACTTTAGTGTTTAACCCGTCTGTGTCCAAGGACCGAACTTTTGAATATTATTTTCCGTGCGCCTCAATAACAGGTATTGAACCCCGGGTAAATAATTTGAATATTATTTTTGGGGTGCCTCAAGTAGGCTGGACACACAACTTTTTTTCTGATGAATAGTTCACTGCATCCGCCATGGAGCCCAGTTTCATAACATTACCATATGTTATGAGGTAATTGTGAAAAAACAGGCCTTATTTCTGGTCATGTTTCACCCTGCCAGCTCCTATTAGTTCTATTCTATCCATGATCTCGCCATCACGGTTGACAACTCCATTGTGTCCTCCTCCCAGAGCGCTAAGAACCTTGGCGTGATCCTGGACAACACCCTGTCGTTCTCAACTAACATCAAGGCGGTGGCCCGTTCCTGTAGGTTCATGCTCTACAACATCCGCAGAGTACGACCCTGCCTCACACAGGAAGCGGCGCAGGTCCTAATCCAGGCACTTGTCATCTCCCGTCTGGATTACTGCAACTCGCTGTTGGCTGGGCTCCCTGCCTGTGCCATTAAACCCCTACAACTCATCCAGAACGCCGCAGCCCGTCTGGTGTTCAACCTTCCCAAGTTCTCTCACGTCACCCCGCTCCTCCGCTCTCTCCACTGGCTTCCAGTTGAAGCTCGCATCCGCTACAAGACCATGGTGCTTGCCTACGGAGCTGTGAGGGGAACGGCACCTCAGTACCTCCAGGCTCTGATCAGGCCCTACACCCAAACAAGGGCACTGCGTTCATCCACCTCTGGTCTGCTCGCCTCCCTACCACTGAGGAAGTACAGTTCCCGCTCAGCCCAGTCAAAACTGTTCGCTGCTCTGGCCCCCAATGGTGGAACAAACTCCCTCACGATGCCAGGACAGCGGAGTCAATCACCACCTTCCGGAGACACCTGAAACCCCACCTCTTTAAGGAATACCTAGGATAGGATAAAGTAATCCTTCTCACCCCCCTTAAAAGATTTAGATGCACTATTGTAAAGTGGCTGTTCCACTGGATGTCATAAGGTAAATGCACCAATTTGTAAGTCGCTCTGGATAAGAGCGTCTGCTAAATGACTTAAATGTAATGTAAAATGTCTATTGAGCTCCGTGGCACCATCTCACTTTCTGAACGTTCTATTCCCAGCTCATTGTTCTGCGTCACAATGCCAGCTCCTATTAGTTCTATTGAGCTCCGTGGCACCATCTCACTTTCTGAACTTTCTATTCCCAGCTCATTGTTCTGCGTCACAATGCCAGCTCCTATTAGTTCTATTGAGCTCCGTGGCACCATCTCACTTTCTGAACGTTCTATTCCCAGCTCATTGTTCTGCGTCACAATGCCAGCTTCTCTATTGTATCAATGAGACCTGTCGACATTAACCATGAACTCTGACCTCAGGTAGCTTATTATTAACAAGGTTAGGGCTACTTTGTGAAAACTCACTGTTCACCTGTGAACACGTTAAAGTGTACATGTTAAAACCACTAGCATCCCGCTAGTGGGACACCTCGACAACATCCGGTGAAATTGCAGAGCGTGAAATTCAAATTACAGAAATATAAATATTTAACTTTCATGAAGATACAAGTGTCATACATCAAAATAAAGCTTAACTTCTTGTTAATCCAGCCGCTGTGTCAGATTTCAAAAAGGCTTTAGGGCAAAAGTATACCATGTGATTATCTGAGGACAGCGCTCCGCATACAAAAGCATGCAAACATTTTCCAGCCAAGTAGAGGAGTCATGAAAGTCAGAAATGACGATACAATTATTCACTTACCTTTGATGATCTTCATATGGTTGCACTCTCAAGACTCCATGTTACACAATACATGTTTGTTTTAGTTTGTTCTAGTTCATTCGACCACTCATGAAATGCTGTCATTCTTCTTCATTTCTCAGAATACAATCCTGAAACAATGTCTAAAGACTGTTGACATCTAGTGGAAGCCATAGAAACTGCAATCTGGGTCCTGTCCACTTATGTTGTCGATAGACTTTCAATGGAAAAACACTAACATCAAAAGAATCCCACTTCCTGGATGGCTTTTCCTCAGGTTTTCGCCTGCCATATCAGTGTTTTACTATTTAAACAGTTATTTGAACAGTTTTGGAAACTTTAGAGTGTTTTCAATCCAATACTACCATGCATATGCATATCCTAGCTTCAGGCCTGAGGCAGTTTATTTTCGGCTTTTCAATACTGCCCTCGTTCCCTTAAAGGTTCAGGTAACCCAGTTGTCTGGCGCATAGCCATCAAACGTTAAGGTTCAGGTAACCCAGTTGTGATGCCTGGCGCATAGCCATCAAACGTTAAGGTTCAGGTAACCCAGTTGTGATGCCTGGCGCATCAAACCATTTGAACCATAATTGTTTTCCGAAAAGGTATACAATCAAAACAAAACACATGTCCCTGTCCTATTCATCAAGATGTAGCAGATTTAAACAGCCTGAAGAAATGTTAAGAAATGACACATTTTTGGCGACTTGTTGTTTCTTAATGGCTGCTGGGTAATTTGATATGTATCAAAATGTTCTTTGTAGGCATCTAATTGAGCGAATGCTGCGCAGGTTCACTGAGTTACAAACCAAATGGACAGATCTAGCTCATTGATTTCTAGATCTGACTCAGTTGCTACCTCAGATTATGATTTTTAATTAATAAATATTTGTTGGAATTATGTAGCAACTGCAGCAACTGCAGTATTACTGAAGTACTGAATAATGTGTAATTCTTTACTAAAGTAGTAATTATTTAACATTTTCTAGTTCATTTCACCACTTACAACCATAAAATAACAATTTATAGCATAACAAACAATGGAAAACTGACATCAACCAAAAACACCATACAATTTGTTAAAAATTAAATATTTATTTAGATGGGTGACATTATCTGCCAAAGTAACAGCCCTGTAGACAAAGAAGAGCTCTCCAGTAGGTACCAAAACATTCAAAGGTCATTTTCTCAAAAGTTAGGTTACAAGTTATTAAACAATAAAATGTAATTTACCAACATTTCTGAAAAGTGATGTGTAGCATTTTGGAATGAAACACTTCTTATGTTTCCCCATCTGAACTCAGAGTAGATGAGAGATGTAATGTTTGTCTCTGTTGTGTTGAAGTCCAATCAAGCAGAAGAGACCAGCCTCCCCTATTCCCAGCTGTGTGTCCATGAAGAGTGACAAGTCTATGAATCTACCTACGAAGTTTAGAGAGGGAGACTTTTCTACCGAACAAAGGTAAGAAGAACTCATTGGTCAGTGAGATAAACAACTGTAACGAGATTCTTCTGTTGAAGGAGAGGCGGACCAAAACGCAGCGTGGTTATTGTGATACATCTTTAATAAAGATGAAAATAGAACAATATACAAAAAAAACAAAAAACGTGAAAAACAAAACAGCCCTATCTGGTGTAACAAACACAAAGACAGGAACAATCACCCACAAAACCCAACACAAAACAGGGTACCTAAATATGGTTCCCAATCAGAGACAATGACTAACACCTGCCTCTGATTGAGAACCATATCAGGCCAAACACAGAAACAGACAAACTAGACACACAACATAGAATGCCCACTCAGATCACACCCTGACCAAACAAAACATAGAAACAGACAAACTAGACACACAACATAGAATGCCCACTCAGATCACACCCTGACCAAACAAAACATAGAAACATACAAAGCAAACTATGGTCAGGGTGTGACAATGTAACTGTCTAGAACTACCTTAACAAACAGTGACTTATTATTATTATTATTATTGTTATTATTATTATTATTATTATTATTATTATTGTTGCTGTACTGTCTATAACTACCTTAACAGACAGTGACTTATTATTATTATTATTATTATTATTATTATTATTATTATTATTATTATTATTGTTGCTGTACTGTCTATAACTACCTTAACAAACAGTGACTTATTATTATTATTATTATTATTGTTGCTGTACTGTCTATAACTACATTAACAAACAGTGACTTATTATTATTATTATTATTATTGTTATTATTATTATTATTATTGTTGTTGCTGTACTGTCTATAACTACCTTAACAAACAGTGACTTATTATTATTATTATTATTATTATTATTATTATTATTATTGTTGCTGTACTGTCTATAACTACCTTAACAAACAGTGACTTATTATTATTATTATTATTATTATTATTATTATTATTGTTGCTGTACTGTCTATAACTACCTTAACAAACAGTGACTTATTATTATTATTATTATTATTATTATTATTATTATTATTATTATTGTTGCTGTACTGTCTATAACTACCTTAACAAACAGTGACTTATTATTATTATTATTATTATTATTATTATTATTATTATTATTATTGTTGCTGTACTGTCTATAACTACCTTAACAAACAGTGATTTATTTTTATTATTACTGACAGTTACTATATACTATATACTACATTCTATATACTGTAACTACTTGGTCCTTCTGTAGCTCAGTTGGTAGAGCATGGCGCTTATAACGCCAGGGTAGTGGGTTCGATCCCCGGGACCACCCATACGTAGAATGTATGCACACGACTGTAAGTCGCTTTGGATAAAAGCGTCTGCTAAATGGCATATATTATTATTATTATTATATTATTATTAACTATATACTATATACTACATTCTATATACTGTAACTATATACTATATACTACATTCTATATACTGTAACTATATACTATATACTACATTCTATATACTGTAACTATATACTATATACTACATTCTATATACTGTAACTATATACTATATACTACATTCTATATACTGTAACTATATACTACATTCTATATACTGTAACTATATACTATATACTACATTCTATATACTGTAACTATATACTATATACTACATTCTATATACTATATACTACATTCTATATACTGTAACTATATACTATATACTACATACTATATACTATATACTACATTCTATATACTGTAACTATATACTATATACTACATTCTATATACTGTAACTATATACTATATACTACATTCTATATACTGTAACTATATACTATATACTACATTCTATATACTGTAACTATATACTATATACTACATTCTATATACTGTAACTATATACTATATACTACATTCTATATACTGTAACTATATACTATATACTACATTCTATATACTATATACTATATACTACTATATACTACATTCTATATACTGTAACTATATACTATATACTACATTCTATATACTGTAACTATATACTATATACTACATTCTATATACTGTAACTATATACTATATACTACATTCTATATACTGTAACTATATACTATATACTACATTCTATATACTGTAACTATATACTATATATTCTATATACTGTAACTATATACTATATACTACATTCTATATACTGTAACTATATACTACATTCTATATACTGTAACTATATACTATATACTACATTCTATATACTGTAACTATATACTACATTCTATATACTGTAACTATATACTATATACTACATTCTATATACTGTAACTATATACTATATACTACATTCTATATACTGTAACTATATACTATATACTACATTCTATATACTGTAACTATATACTACATTCTATATACTGTAACTATATACTATATACTACATTCTATATACTGTAACTATATACTATATACTACATTCTATATACTGTAACTATATACTACATTCTATATACTGTAACTATATACTATATACTATATACTACATTCTATATACTGTAACTATATACTATATACTACATTCTATATACTGTAACTATATACTATATACTATATACTACATTCTATATACTGTAACTATATACTATATACTACATTCTATATACTGTAACTATATACTATATACTACATTCTATATACTGTAACTATATACTATATACTACATTCTATATACTGTAACTATATACTACATTCTATATACTGTAACTATATACTATATACTACATTCTATATACTGTAACTATATACTACATTCTATATACTGTAACTATATACTATATACTATATACTACATTCTATATACTGTAACTATATACTATATACTACATTCTATATACTGTAACTATATACTACATTCTATATACTGTAACTATATACTATATACTACATTCTATATACTGTAACTATATACTACATTCTATATACTGTAACTATATACTACATTCTATATACTGTAACTATATACTATATACTACATTCTATATACTGTAACTATATACTATATACTACATTCTATATACTGTAACTATATACTATATACTACATTCTATATACTGTACCACTTTAGAAACCTTTATAAAGACTTGAAGTCATTTAATAATTTCTATAAACAATCAAATATAATTTACCAACATTTCTGAAAGTGGACACAGCGTTTTGGAATGAAACTCTTCTTATGTTTCCCCATCTGAGCTCAGAGTAGATGAGAGATGTAATGTTTGTCTCTGTTGTGTTGAAGCCCAATCAAGCAGGAGAGACCAGCCTCCCCTGTTCCCAGCTGTGTGTCCATGAAGAGTGACAAGTCTATGAATCTACCTATATCCTTTAGAGAGGGAGACTTTTCTACTGAACAAAGGTAAGAAGAACTCATGGGTCCTGGTCAGTGAGTTAAACAATACTGTCTCTAGTCATTTCTCCTCCCATTTTCCCATTTATTGTTGTTGTTTTCATAATCCATAGGTTCATCCTTTTGTCCATTTTCATAGTCCTAAAACAACAATAAACAAACACAACATTCCCTCCCTCCCTCCCTCCCTGTGTGTGTGTGTGTGTGTGTGTGTGTGTGTGTGTGTGTGTGTGTGTGTGTGTGTGTGTGTGTGTGTGTGTGTGTGTGTGTGTGTGTGTGTGTGTGTGTGTGTGTGTGTGTGTGTGTGTGCTCCCTGGATGAGGAGATGTAACCTCATGTTTTGTCCACAGAAACCAACAGGAGAGATCAGAGTCAGAGATTCTCAGTGGTCAGTCTTCCCAGAGTCATCAAACAGACCTGGACTCCATATTCAGTGTATGTGGTCCTGTTATGTACATTTATTTTTGTTTACCTCAAGTAAAGTTGATCTGTCAATCATTCATTAATGTGTTAATGAGAAGCATTTAGTCTCTTGCTTAACTGATTGACTTGATTTATTTCAGTTGCTTGAAGAGAAAATGATGACATTTGTGAAGAACGAGCTAAAGATGTTCAAGAGGATTCTTAGTCCAGAACTCCCAGAAGGCTTTGAGAGTCAGATTCAGGATGAGGAAGTGGTGGACCCTGAAGATGAGAAGCAGGAGAGCAGTGCCAGAGAGGGGGCTCTGAAGATCACACTGCACATCCTGAGGAAAATGAACCAGAAGAAGCTTGCTGACACACTGGAGAAATGTAAGATCTGTCTGCCTCATGTTGAATGCTGTTTTATAACATTTAAAAGCTGTAGCTAAAGTACAGCTAAAGTAGCTGTGTAACTCAATGATATTGTAGCAGCCTTAACACAACACCTAGTGACCTCGTCAAGTAGCAGCAGGGATGTGTTGTTTTGTTTTTTATTTTTTTTATTTTTTTATTTCACCTTTATTTAACCAGGTAGGCTAGTTGAGAACAAGTTCTCACTTGCAACTTCGAACTGGCCAAGATAAAGCATAGCAGTGTGAGCAGACAACACAGAGTTACACATGGAGTAAACAATTAACAAGTCAATAACACAGTAGAAAAAAATGGGGAGTCTATATACAATGTGTGCAAAAGGAGGAGGTAGGCGAATAATTACAATTTTGCAGATTAATTTAGAGAGAGAGAGAACATTAATAATCCCATCAATAATACCAATAATAATATAATCAGTCACACCAGTCTATAATGCATTATGAAAACATTTACACATTTATACAGTCAGTTAAGAGAATAATTATTGTAATTTAAAACTTTATAAGCCCTACAATAATGTAAAACATGAATATTAAAATATTCTGTGTTATTTCTTCATTCAGATGAGCTTGCTGTGATTTGCCAACGTGAACTCAAATCTAATCTAAAGAAGAAGTTTCAATGTGTATTTGAGGGGATCGCTAAACAAGGAAACCCAACACTTCTCAATAAGATCTACACAGAGCTCTACATCACAGAGGGTGGAACAGGAGAGGTCAATAATGAACATGAGCTGAGACAGATTGAGACAACAACCAGGAAACAAGCAAGACCAGAGACTGCAATCAAATGTAATGACATCTTCAAACCCTTAACTGGACAAGACAAAACTATCAGAACTGTGCTGACAAAGGGAGTCGCTGGCATTGGAAAAACAGTCTCTGTGCAGAAGTTCATTCTGGACTGGGCTGAAGGAAAAGCAAATCAGGATGTCCAATTTGTATTTTCATTCCCTTTCCGGGAGCTGAATTTGATGAAAGGGGACAAACACAGTTTGATTAAACTTCTCAATCACTTCTCAATGGAAACCAAACAATCAGGAATCTCCAACTACAACAAGTACAAAGTTCTGTTCATCTTTGATGGTCTGGATGAGTGCCGACTGCCCCTAGACTTCCAGAAGAACAAGATCTGTTGTGACGTCACAGAGTCAACCTCAGTGGATGTTCTGCTGACAAATCTCATCAAGGGAAATCTGCTTCCTCTGCTCTCCTCTGGATAACTACCCGACCTGCAGCAGCCAATAAGATCCCTTTAGGGTGTGTTGACCAGGTGACAGAGGTACGAGGGTTCAATGACCCACAGAAGGAGGAGTACTTCAGGAAGAGATTCAGTGATGAGGACCTGGCCAGCAGAATCATCTCACACATAAAGACATCAAGGAGCCTCCACATCATGTGCCACATTCCAGTCTTCTGTTGGATTTCTGCTATAGTCCTTGAATACATGCTGAAACACAAGAGAGAAGAGATGCCCAAGACTCTGACTGAGATGTACACACACCTTGTGATGTTTTATACCAAACAGAAGAATGAAAAGTATCTTGGGAAAGAAGAGACAGGTCCACACTGGAATAAAGAGAGCATTCTGTCACTGGGAAAACTGGCTTTTCAACAGCTTGTGAAGGGCAATCTGATTTTCTATGAAGAAGACCTGAAAGTGGCTGGCATTGATGTCAACGAAGCCTCAGTGTACTCAGGATTGTGCACACAGCTCTTTAAAGAGGAATGTGGGCTGTACCAGGACAAGGTGTACTGCTTTGTTCATCTGAGCATTCAGGAGTTTCTGGCTGCTGTATATGTGTTCCTCTCATTCATCAACAACAATGAGAATGTAATGGACAAACTGAGAACGACGTCCAGGAGCTTTTCTGTGAGGATCAAACAAAGGCGTAAAGTTACTTTCTACAAGAGTGCTGTGGATAAAGCCTTACAAAGTGAGACAGGAAACCTGGACCTGTTCCTCCGCTTCCTTCTGGGCCTCTCACTGGAGTCCAATCAGAAGCACTTACGAGGTCTACTGACAAAGACAAGAAGCAGCTCACAGAGCCATGAAGAAACAGTCAAGTACATCAAGGAGAAGATCAGGAAGAATCCCTCTCCAGAGAGGAGCATCAATCTGTTCCACTGTCTGAATGAACTGAATGACCATTCTCTAGTGGAGGAGATCCAAAGCTACCTGACCTCAGGAAGTCTCTCAGAAGAAGAACTGTCACCTGCACAGTGGTCAGCTCTGGTCTTTGTGTTGCTGACTTCAGAAAAGGAGCTGGATGTGTTTGACCTGAAGAAATACTCCAGATCAGAGGAAGGTCTTCTGAGGCTGCTGCCAGTGGTCAAAGCCTCCAGAGCTGTTCTGTGAGTAAATAAAATGACATATAAGAACTAATCATCAGGAAGAAATATTCAGTTTAGAGAAAAATATGTATTATAATATGTATATGATATTTTATTGAAAAACATACTGAATAAATGCATTGATTTTCATTAGTAATAAACATTAGTATTATGACCATACGATTCTAGGAAACGGATGATGAATCTATATGTTATTTGAGAGAATAAACCAAATGCATCTGCCATTGTCCTTCTACACTACTGGTGTTAAATTAACAGTGTGTTTGTGAAGTCATGATGATCTCTTTGTCAGGCTGTCAGGCTGTGGAGTCACAGAGGAAGGCTGTGCTTCTCTGGTCTCAGCTCTGGAGTCAAACCCTCACACCTGAGAGAGCTGGATCTGAGTAACAATGACCTGAAGGATTCAGGAGTGGAGCTGCTCTCTGTTGGACTGGGGAATCCCCACTGTAAACTGGAGATTCTGAGGTCAGTATTATCAGATATGAAAGCACTTTAATAATGTAGTTCTCCCATTTGAAAAAGTCGTAATTACTCTGAAACATTCACTTATAGTGTATTAAAGTAGTCATAAGTTTAGTATTTGGTCCCATATTCCATGCCTGCAGTGATTACATCAAGCTTGTGATTCTACTAACTTGTTGAATTAATTTGCAGTTTGTCTTGGTTGTGTTTTAGATGTTTTTCCTAATAGAAACTGAATGGTGAATAATGTCCTGTCATTTTGGAGTCACTTCACTTGTATTGTCAGTAAGAATAGAAGATGTTTCTGAACACTTCTACATTCATGTGGATGCTACCATGATTATGAATAATAATGAATGAATGATGATGAATGAGAAAGTTACAGAGGTACAAACCCCTCTGTTATTGATAATGGTGAGAGGTTAGCATGTTTTGTTGTAGTCTCTGTAATTGGTAATGGTGAGAGTTTAGTATGTTTTGGACAATGACCCCAAGCATACGTCCAAAGTTGTGGCAAAATGACTTAAGGACAACAAAGTCAAGGTATTGGAGTGGTCATCACAAAGCCCTGACCTCAATCCCATAGAACATTTGTGGGCAGAACTGAAAAAGTGTGTGCGAGCAAGGAGGCCTACAAACCTGACTCAGCTACACCAGCTCTGTCAGGAGGAATGGGCCAAAATTCACCCAACTTATTGTGGGAAGCTTGTGGAAGGCTACCTGAAACATTTGACCCAAGTTAAACAATTTAAAGGCAATTCTACCAAATAGTAATTGAGTGTATGTAAACTTCTGACCCAGGGGGAATGTGATGAAAGAAATAAAGCTGAAAAAATAATTCTCTTTACTATTATTCTGACATTTCACATTCTTAAAATAAAGTGGTGATCCTAACTGACCTAAGACAGGGTATTATAACTAGGATTAAATGTCAGGAATTGTAAAAATTATTTTGTAAAAAGTATTTGGCTAAGGTGTATGTAAACTTCTGACTTACACTGTATGTATTAAAATATATGGTGTGGACTGTATACTCAATACAATCTAAATCTGATACCTCACTGTCTAAATAGATATGGTGTGGACTGTATACTCAATACAATCTAAATCTGATACCTCACTGTCTAAATAGATATGGTGTGGACTGTATACTCAATACAATCTAAATCTGATTCCTCACTGTCTAAATAGATATGGTGTGGACTGTATACTCAATACAATCTAAATCTGATACCTCACTGTCTAAATAGATATGGTGTGGACTGTATACTCAATACAATCTAAATCTGATACCTCACTGTCTAAATAGATATGGTGTGGACTGTATACTCAATACAATCTAAATCTGATTCCTCACTGTCTGTCTTCTGACTGATACTGCTTTTTAAACTGGTCTGGTCAGTCTACTATAATATTTGTACTATACATGTTTCTATCTGCAGTCAATACTTTGATCATTTGTCATTTCTAATAATGATACAATATTTAATTTATGAATAGATATGTCAGGTTTCAGGACACTGATATATCTGAATATGTTGAAAAAATATACTGCCACTATTTTCACCACTAAAGAATATCAGTGTGATTTTAATATGATTTAACTCTTTGCAGGCTGTCAGGCTGTCTAGTCACAGAGGAAGGCTGTGCTTCTCTGGTCTCAGCTCTGAGGTCAAACCCCTCACACCTGAGAGTGCTGGACCTGAGCTACAATCACCCAGGAGACTCAGGAGTCAGACTGCTCTCTGCTGGACTGGAGGATCCACACTGCAGACTGGAGAAACTCAAGTATGTAAAGGGTTTATGTCAATGTTCATATCAGACATGTTGGACTTATCAGGATAGTTAAGACAAACATTATTACCACCACTTGGACAAAGTTATATGCTGTGTGTGTGTGTGTGTGTGTGGGTCCTGTCTGTATACAAAGTTGTGTGTGTTCAGTGTTCAGTGAATCTCTCTCACACACTGGACACACACACACACACACACACACACACACACTGGACACACACATACTGGACACACACACACTGGACACACCCACACACACTCACACACTGGACAAACACACACTGGACACACACACACACTGGATATACACACACACTGGACAAACACACACACTGTACACACACACACACACACACACACACACACACACACACACACACACACACACACACACACACACACACACACACACACACACACACACACACACTGGACACACACTGTACACACACACACTGTACAAACACACACACACACACTGTACAAACACACACACACACATACACTGGACACACACACACATACTGGACACACACACATACTGGACACACACACATACTGGACACACACATTCTTACCAACGCGTGTGTGTGTGTGTGTGTGTGTGTGTGTGTGTGTGTGTGTGTGTGTGTGTGTGTGTGTGTGTGTGTGTGTGTGTGTGTGTGTGTGTGTGTGTGTGTGTGTTCAGGTGTAACCCTCAATGACTGTCTGTTCTTCTGCTTACCGCTACAGTGTTGAACATGGTGGAGAGAACAGAATGAAACCTGGGCTTAGAAAATGTGAGTGTTGACTGCTGTGAAGAATATGACTAAGAATAAGTCTTAATTAAAGTTAGGTCAAAGACCACCATCATTACTTACTTGGTCATATTAAATATCAGCTGTAGTTCTACAGAAGCAGAAATCAGGGACACCAAAGTTTACAAAGAGTTGGTTTGACAGTGTGTGTGTGTGTGTGTGTAATTAATGGGAATAAGTGTGTTTTATATTACCATTCAACAAGTCTCAAGTTACCTTAACTTCTCCTTTTGATACCTAGAAACATCTACATTAAATGAATTAGTGAAAAGTGAGTTAACATTCTAATGTGAATGATGATGATTTCTAATATTGTGTCTGGTTTCATCCATCAGATGTCTGTGATCTCACACTGGACCTAAACACAGTAAACAGACTCCTCTCTCTGTCTGAGGAGAACAGAAAGGTGACATGTAGGACAGAGAAGCAGCCGTATCCTGATCACCCAGAGAGATTTAAGGACTGTAGACAGGTGCTGTGTAGAGAGAGTCTGACTGGGCGCTGTTACTGGGAGGTAGAGTGGAATGGGAGAAAGGGTGCTGTTATAGGAGTGACATATAAAGGAATCAGCAGGAGAGGAGGGGGTGATGACTGTTATCTTGGATACAATGACAAGTCCTGGAGTCTGTTCTGCTCTGTCAACCGTTACATTGCCAGGCACAATAGTAATCTCACTACCATAGACGTCCCCTCCTCCAGCTCCCACAGAGTAGGAGTGTATCTGGACAGGCCAGCCGGCACTCTGTCCTTCTATAGAGCCTCCTCTGACACACTGACCCACCTGATCACATTCACCTCCACATTCACTGAGCCCCTCTTTCCAGGGTTTAGGGTTTATGATGAAGACTCCTCAGTGTCCCTGAAATAATAACTTGACACACACACACACACACACAGGACAAACACACACACACTGGACACACACACACTCTGGACACAAACACACTGGACAAACACACACTGGACAAACACACACACACACACACACACACACACACACACACACAGTGGTCACACACACACACAGGACACACACAGGACACACACACACACTGGACACACACACACACACACACACACTGGACAAACACACACAGTGGACACACACACAAACCCACACACTGGACACACACATACTGGACAAATACACACACACACACAGTGGACACACACACACACACACACACTGGACACACACACTGGACACACACACACACACTGGACACACACAGACACACTGGACACACACACACACTCTGGACACACACACACACTCTGGACACACACACACTCTGGACACACACACACTCTGGACACACACACACTCTGGACACACACACACTCTGGACACACACACACACTCTGGACACACACACACTCTGGACACACACACACTCTGGACACACACACACACTCTGGACACACACACACTCTGGACACACACACACACTCAGGACACACACACACACTCTGGACACACACACACACTCTGGACACACACACACTCTGGACAAACACACACACTCTGGACACACACTCTGGACACACACACACACACACACTCTCTGGACACACAGACTCTGGACACAGAGACTCTGGACACACACACACACACTGGACACACACGCACACACTGGACACACACACACACACACTGGACACACACACACATTCTGGACACACACACACACACACTGGACACACACACACTCTGGACACACACACACACACTGGACACACACACACACTGGACACACACACATTCTGGACACACACACACAATCTGGACACACACACACTCTGGACACACACACACTCTGTACACACACTCTGGACACACACACACACACACACTCTGGACACACACACACACTCTGGACACACACACACACACACATTCTGACACACACACACATGCACGTCTTTCTATAGTTGTGAGGACCTCTTACAACAACACTGTTAAAATACCAATGTGATCATGTGTTGTCTTTTATGTTGAAAAACTAATTATACAATTATATATAATTATATATGGACATACGCTCCATAGTTGTACAAGTATACAAGGATATATTGTACTTTTCATAATAAAACATACTTGAAACAAGAAAAGCTTGTTAATTGTGAAAACAGTTTGTTTATTGATTTAACGTTTCCTCTGTCAGGTTGATGTTAACCTGCGACTGGTTGAAACATGAAACAAATATGAAATCAAATACAAAACAATTAAATATGTGGAATAGAATTAAACAAATTGTACAATTAGTACAATAGAGTGTTGTAATGCAGGGTTACTATAGCAACAGAGTGTTGTGATGCATGGTCACTATAGCAACAGAGTTCTCTCTGCTCTCTCTTTCTGCTCTCTCTCTCTGTTCTCTACTCTCTCTCTCTGTTCTCTACTCTCTCCCTCTGCTATCTCTCTGTTCTCTGCTCTCTCTCTGTTCTCTGCTCTCTCTCCCTTTGCTCTCTCTGCTTGCTGCTCTGCTCTCTGTTCTCTGCTCTCTCTTCTCTGCTCTCTTTCTGCTCTCTCTCTTCTCTGCTCTCTCCCTCCCTCTGCTCTCTCTCTCCCTCTGCTCTATCTGCTCTCTCAGCCTGCTCTCTGCTCTCTCTCTGCTCTCTGCTCTCTCGCTGTTCTCTGCTCTCTGCTCTGCTGCTCTCTCTCTGCTCTTTGCTCTCTGCTATCTCACTCTTTGCTCTCTCACTCTTTCTTTGCTTTCTCAGCCTGCTTTCTCTCTCTGCTCCTTCTCGCTCTCTCACACTCTCTGATCTCTCTCTCCCACACACTCTGCTCTCTCTCTGCTCTCTCTCTCTCCCACACTCTGCTCTCTCTCTCTCTCCCACACACTCTGCTCTCTCTCTGCTCTCTCTCCCACACTCTCTGCTCTCGCTCTCCCACACACTCTGCTCTCTCTCTGCTCTCTCTCTCCCACACACTCTGCTCTCTCTGCACTCTCTCCCACACTCTCTGCTCTCTCTCAATTTCAATTCAATTCAATTCAAGGGCTTTATTGGCATGGGAAACATGTGTTAACATTGCCAAAGCAAGTGAGGTAGACAACATACAAAGTGAATATATAAAGTGAAAAACAACAAAAATTAACAGTAAACATTACACATACAACAGTTTCAAAACAGTAAAGACATTACAAATGTCATATTATATATATATATATATATATATATATATATATATATATATATATTTATATATATATATATATATATATATATATACACACAATGTACAAATAATTAAAGGACACAAGATAAAATAAATAAGCATAAATATGGGTTGTATTTACAATGGTGTTTGTTCTTCACTGGTTGCCCTTTCTCGTGGCAACAGGTCACAAATCTTGCTGCTGTGATGGCACACTGTGGAATTTCACCCAGTAGATATGGGAGTTTTTCAAAATTGGATATGTTTTCGAATTCTTTGTGGATCTGTGTGATCTGGGGAAATATGTCTCTCTAATATGGTCATACATTGGGCAGGAGGTTAGGAAGTGCAGGTCAGTTTCCACCTCATTTTGTGGGCAGTGAGCACATAGCCTGTCTTCTCTTGAGAGCCATGTCTGCCTACGGCGGCCTTTCTCAATAGCAAGGCTATGCTCACTGAGTCTGTACATAGTCAAAGCTTTCCTTAATTTTGGGTCAGTCACAGTGGTCAGGTATTCTGCCGCTGTGTACTCTCTGTGTACGGCCAAATAGCATTCTAGTTTGCTCTGTTTTTTTGTTAATTCTTTCCAATGTGTTAAGTAATTATCTTTTTGTTTTCTCATGATTTGGTTGGGTCTAATTGTGCTGTTGTCCTGGGGCTCTGTAGGGTGTGTTTGTACACACTCTGCTCTCTCTCTCTCTCTCCCACAATCTCTGCAATCTCTCTGCTCTCTCTCTCCCACACTCTCTGCTCTCTCTCTCTGCTCTCTCTCTCCCACACTCTCTGCTCTCTCTCTCTCTCCCACAATCTCTGCAATCTCTCTGCTCTCTCTCTCTCCCACACTCTCAGCTCTCTCTGCTCTCTCTCCCATACTCTCTGCTCTCTCTCTGCTCTCTCTCTCTCCCACACTCTCTGCTCTCTCTCTCTCTCCCACACTCTCTGCTCTCTCTCTCTCCCACAGTCTGCTCTCTCTCTCTCTGCTCTCTCTCTCTGCTCTCTCTCACTCTGCTCTCTCTCCCACACTCTGCTCTCTCTCTCCCACACTTTCTTCTCTCTCACTCTGCTCTCTCTCCCACACTCTGCCTCTCTCCCACACTTTCTTCTCTCTCTATCTCTCACTTTCTCTATCGTAACAGTGGTGCAGTTTGGACAATCACCACTTGATGGTGTGTTAAACCAGAAGTGATGAAAACAACATCACTGCATCGAGAGAGAGAGAGAGAGAGTCTAATATACTGATATACAGTGAGAGAGAGAGAGAGAGAGAGAGAGAGAGAGAGTCTAATATACTGATATACAGTAACATTCAGAAAGTATTCAGACCCTTGACTTTTTACACATTTTGTCACATTACAGACTTATTCTAAAATGGATTAAATGTGTTTCCCCCTCATTAATCTACACACAATAACCCACAATAACCCAGAATTACAAAGCAAAAACAGTTCACTTTGTGTGAACATTTTTATTTAAAAAAAACTTAGATATCACAGAGGAGAGTAGAGAGTCAGAACAGATTGAAAGAGAGAGAGGGAGGGTAATGAGTCATAACAGAGGGAAAGAGAGAGAGAGGGAATGGAGACTCAGAACAGAGGGAAAGAGAGAGAGAGGATGTGTGGAATTTGCTTTATGTTTGGTAATTGGGGCCTTTGAGCCCTGATGGGCTGGGTGACATCAGTGACTCTCTGAGAGATATGAGCTGCTGAGGAGGGAGAGCAGAGAGAGAGAGAAGGAGGAGGGATTAGTCAGCAGAAATGATTCAGGACGACGTTCATCTTTAAATGTACTTCTTAATTTCTCTCTTTCCCCAGTGAGGAAGATAGACAGACAGAAACAGACAGACAGACAGACAGACAGACAGACAGACAGACAGACAGACAGACAGACAGACAGACGAGGGCTAGGTAATCAGGTATTCCTCCCAAGGTGTGTATATAGTCCCCTTCTCATTAACTAGATGCTGACAGTGACCAGAGATGGCTAGATTGAGCTAGAAGGTGTGTGTGTGTGTGTGTGTGTGTGTGTGTGTGTGTGTGTGTGTGTGTGTGTGTGTGTGTGTGTGTGTGTGTGTGTGTGTGTGTTGTATGTATATGTATGTGCAAGCGTGTGTTTTTGTGAGATAGTTAACAGGACTTTCATACCTTAAGGGAAGATTTCGGCAGTAGCTGTATGGTTAGTGAGAAAGTCCATATTGCAAATGTACGGTCCCTTACTAGACGTCCGAAATCGTTTGTAAAATTCGCGGACGGCGTCGGGCCGAGCGGCAGGGCCGGACCTACCAGGAAGTCATCAAATGAACTTTGTCGGACATTCGGTTTCCGTTTTACAAAAATAATAAGATTTTGGTCATTTTGCCGCTGTCCCGGAAATTCCCACAAGAGGGCATAAGCAATCATATTGCTGTTGGACAGAACATCACGATTCACGACGGGGCCTTATCTCGAAAACTGAAAATATTTAGAAGCCGAAACTCGGTGAGCGTAGGGGCGGCATAATGGGCAGTTGGCCCCGAACAAGATGGCGTCTAGGCCTCAACGGTTTTTGAGTTATGGCCATTTATCTGGGATTAAAGGTCCAAAATGAAAATAGAGAAATTATTTTTCCACTTCACGTCAAAGTCAAGGAGCCTCCGGTGTCAATAAAAAAGAACCAGCCATTTATCTATCGTTATTTAAGAGAAATCGTATAAAGACAGATTCGTGATGTTCACGGATAGGTGTTTTTTTTTCAACGGTTATAGATCCAGCTGCAGGGTGTTCTTACGAATCTTTTTAAAGTCTGCTGCGGAGCTCTGGGAGATTTCTGTGATTTTCTAGGATTTTCTGAAGTAACACACACTCACTAAACCCTCCGTAAATAACTCAGTTCTTAACGTAAAGACTTAAAACTCAGGATTCTGTAAAGGCATACCCCAATCAGGATATGAGTTTATTTATAGCTTCCTGTGTCAACCGGAAGTGCCTTAAATGGTGTCACAGTGGCAGTTTCCAAGGGTTAAAAAGGTCAGATCTTTTCAAAACTTCATGTGTGATTAGGCAACCCCATGAACTGTAAATCAGTCATTTTTCCCATAAAATTTCAAAGGAAAACTAAATCACACACACACACAGCTTGGAAGTAGGGACCCATTGGGGTGCGTAGAGACATACACTGCCTGCATTAGTTAACCTTGTTGGAACTTTTAAAGAACCGTCAGACCTAGAGTTCCGAAACTTTAGAATCCTGTTCTAGACCTCAGGTCGATAGTGCGTGGTGAGTTACGTGGCTCTAGACGGTTCTCGGACCGAGAAACAGCTTCGTACATTTGCAATGACTTCAATTCATTTTTGCATCACGAAAATGGCGACATTTAGAAATGTCCCAGAGTCGCAAGACTAGGTGCATTGCGACCGTCTCGGCCCATATAGACAGACCCCAACGTTTCTGTCCGATAGCTCATTCAAGGACCCCGTATCAAGTCATGGAAAAAAGTGGATTTTCAGCACCAATTAGGGTTTTGCTCGGACACCAAATGACCGATCGAGCCAAAACTTGGGATTCGGGGTCGCCTCAGCTAGGCCTACACGTAACATAAGAAATGGACCCGCAGCTAGAACGTAACTACGTGTTTTATGTTTTTTTATGGTTTGAACCAAAGGCGTTGTGAATTTTGGGCCAGCTCTGAAGTATGTGATAGTTGGCTACTAAATAGGTTGGAAAAAGTGGGTTTAGTGTCAGTTTGTATCAGTTTGGTGTCAGAATGATATCTAATATGATAATAAAATTGGACAAAAGTATATTCATACAGTTCTTACACATGTGTAATTGACAAAAAAATCGAAAGAATTTCAAAAACGGTCCAGAAAGCACTTTTTAAGGGTGTGTGAAGTTTTTTACAAAATTTTGATATTTTTGACTTTTGACTTTTGACTTCCTATGAAATCATATTGAAATTGGACAAAACATATTCCTTATGCGCATGTAAAAAAAAAAAAAAAAAAAAAACAATTATGATAATAAAATTGGACAAAAGTATATTCATACAGTTCTTACACGTGTAATTGACAAAAAAATCGAAAGGATTTCGAAAAACGGTCCAGAAAGCACTTTTTAAGGGGTGATAAGTTTTTGACAAAAATTAATTTTTTTAAAATGTTGCTTTTGGACGTTGACTTGGGTTACATTTCCAATATGAAAAACCCCGGTGGAGCGGATTCGCCCCTGTTGAATTTTTAAAGTGTTACAACTGGCAATTGCCATATGGCATTTGCAATACACTTTGCATGAATCAACGCCAAATTGGGTGGTATTGGACAATGTGTATATGGTTTGTCCGATGCCAATGACTTCCCATTCATTTTTATCCAATACAGGGGTTATTCCCTTACTTTTCTAAGAAGCTGTCCGGCGGAGCGGAACTATGATGTGGGGGACCGGGTGTTACTAGCTATGGTAAAGGCCCTGAAGGTGTGGAGACACTGGCTAGAGGGGGCTAAACACCCTTTCCTCATCTGGACTGACCACCGCAATCTGGAGTATATTCGAGTAGCGAGGAGACTGAATCCGCGTCAGGCTAGGTGGGCCATGTTCTTTACACGCTTTAGATTTCCGATCTCTTACAGACCAGGTTCCTTAACACTAAGGCCGACGCGCTGTCCTGTTTCTATGACACCGAGGACCGGTCCATCGATCCCACCGATCCTTCCAGCCTCTCGGCTGGTGGCCCCGGTGGTATGGGAGGTGGACGTCGAGCGGGCATTGAGGGTTGAACCTGCGCTACACAGTGTCCGACCGGTCGTAGGTCCGTGCCGCTTGGTGTCCGTGATAAATTGATTCGGTGGGCTCACACACTACCATCTTCGGGTCATCCGGGGATTGATAGAACAGTGCGGGGTCTTAGGGGGAAATACTTAGCTAAGGATGTGAAGCTCTATGTCTCTTCCTGTTCGGTATGCGCTCAGAGTAAGGCTCCTAGGCATCTGCCTAGAGGGAAGTTACAACCCCTCCCGGTTCCACAACGGCCATAGTCCCTCTCGGTAGATTTCCTTACTGATCTTCCCCCATCTCAGGGAACACTACCGTTCTGGTCGTTGTGGATCAGTTCTCTTAGTCCTGCCGTCTCCTCCCATTGCCTGGTCTGCCTACGGCCCTACAGACTGCAAAGGCTCTATTGACCCACGTCTTCTGGCACTACGGGGTTCCAGAGGACATCATATTTGATCGGGTCCCCAGTTCACGTCCCGGGTTTGAAAAGGCATTTATGGAGCGTCTGGGGGTCTCGGTCAGCCTTACCTCTGGTTATCACCCCGAAAGTAAGGGGCAGGTGGAGAGAGTAAACCAGGAAGTGGGTAGGTTTCTGAGGTCGTATTAGCAGGACCGGCCAGGAGAATGGGCGAGGTACGTCCCGTGGGCAGGCCAGTGAACGGCAGAAAAGAAACTCTGACCGCCACCGCAGTGAGGCCCCGGTGTTCGCACCAGGGGACAGGGTCTGACCCTGCCGGAGGCTGGGGCCGCAGTGTGTGGGGCCATTTAAAGTCCTGAGGAGGATAAACGAGGTGTGTTATAGATTGCAACTTCCATCTTACTATCGCATTAACCCCTCGTTTCTTGTGTCTCTCCTCAGACCGGTGGTAGCTGGTCCCCCACAAGACGGTGAGGTACCGGAGGTCCCTCCGCCCCTCTGGACATCGAGGATCCCCGGCTAGTACAGTACGAGCTATTCTGGACTCGAGACGCCGGGTGAGGTGCCTGCAGTACTCGAGGACTGGAAGGGGTACGGTCCGGAGGAGAGGTGCTGGGTACCGGGGAGGGACATTTTAGATCCTTCCTCTTGAGGGATTTCCACCGCTCCACCCGGATCGCCCCGCGCCTCGTCCTCCGGGTCGGCCTCGAGGCCTGCTGGAGCCACGTGTCAGGGAGGGGGGTACTGTCACGAATCTCGCCCAAGATGGTGCCTCTTCCTGTTCGGGGGCGGCGCTCGGGGTCGTCGTCGCCAGCCTATTAGCTGCCATCGATTCCCTTTCCTTTTGTTTCTGTTTATTGGGTCTATTGGTTACACCAGTTTTGAGTTAGTGTTGTTTGTAGGCTATTTAAGGGCACTAGGCCTGCTGGGTATTTGTGCAGGCTTGTTCTCTGTTATTTTGGTGTTGGTGCATAAGTGTTGTCTCATTATTTTCCGGACAGTTTTAGTCCTGTGTATTTTGGACGTGTTGTTTCATGCGCCCTAGTGTTGGGATGTCCATGGTCCGCTGTTGTTGGATTAAATAGATTCACGTACGATATTACCTGCTCTCTGCGTTTGACTCCTCCACCGCACCATTTATAGAAGTCGTAACACTGCTGTACAGATATGAGCACTTGACAAGATGTTGACATTTCTGGTCTCACCTGTAACATAATAATAATAAAGATTATGATAATAATAATAATGATATCTTATTTTTTTAGAATAATACAAATCTGTCAATGAACCAAATGTATTTCTTAAAACACCTTTTTGCATCTTCAATAGTTATAACATCTAATGTTGGATGATACAAATCAATTATTCCCGGCAGCAGCTGGGTATCCTATAGACGTTTTAAATAATATTAAAATATATTTATATGAAATATATACATTTTAACTTAACTAAAAATACATACAATTGACAAAGGCATACCGGACAATTCAATGTCCTCCACTTTTCGAATATCTTCAGTGAATATTGTTTCTACCAAGTCAAGCTGTTTGGCCACTTCATACATCAACACATCGTCTTCCTCATCATTGTCATTTACAGCGTTGAAATTATCATCAGGTTTAGATGTTTTACTCTGTATGTCATGGGCGCCCTCTTCCTCCTCGGCCTCTTCCTCTAGACATATTGTGCCTTCTGTGTCTATATACACCTGGGAGGAGTCTGAAAGAAAAATATATACAAAATAGTGTATTAAAAATTAAATGTATATTATATAAAAATTTCAATTTCAAATACATTTGAAATACATCAAATACATTTCAAATATATTAATATATTAACAAAGTTCTCACTGTTAGGCCTTGAGGTTTTAGCTAAATTACCTCTGGAATCCTTGATAACGTGGTTATGTTCTCTGGCTGTGTAGATTCTTCATGGTTTGTATAGCTATCGTTGGAGTCTGAAAAAAACAACATTATTTGACATTCTTTTAACATATTCTATCAAATAAGGTATAACTAATAAAATAAAATAAATCCAATCGTTTTCAGACCAGTCGTCCTTCTCGGGCCGGGGTGATTCTGCAGGGTGCACTTGTGCCCCAGTTCTGTGGAGTCTTGAAGTATTGTGATGCTCCTCAGGTGCTGGATTATAGAGTGATTGGGTGGAGTTTCCAGGGGGTGTGTAGTTGTGTGTTAAATCTATGATTCTTGGTTCAGTGTTTTGTTAAAGCCGGCCGTACAGAACGGTACAATATCGTCGGTTTCAACGACCCAAGTCAGTCCCCGGTAGGGTCCATAATGCCTGATGTATTCTTGTTGGCGTGCTGTCCGCTGTAAACACAATATTCGATTTTTAAAATAGTGTACACACTTTTTAATGCTTAACCTTTTGCGTGTAGGGGGCAGTATTTTCGTTTTTGGCTAAAAACGTACCCATTTGAAACGGCCTATTTCTCAGCCCCAGAAACGAGAATATGCATATAATTGTCAGATTAGGATAGAAAACACTCTAAATTTTCCAAAACTGTAAAATTATTGTCTGTGAGTATAACAGAACTGAAATTGCAGGCAAGAACCTGAGGAAAATCCAATCAGGAAGTGCCTCTTATTTTGAAACCTCTCTGTTCCTATGCATGCCTATCCTCCATTTAAAGGGATATCAACCAGATTCCGTTTTCTATGGCTTCCTAAGGTGTCAACAGTCTTTAGACATGGTTTCAGGCTTTTATTTTGAAAATGAGCGTGAAAGATCACATTGCGTAAGTGGATTGGTGGGTGCTCTCAGAGTGAGTTTTGCGCTACAGAGTAAAGCGGCCATTGTTTCTCCCGGTGTTACTGAAAAACCTACACACCCGGTTGATATATTATCGAATATATGTTTTAAAAACAAACTGAGGTTTGACTATAAAAAATGTTTGACATGTTTCTTATGGAGACTATTTGGAATATACGTCTGCGTTGTCGTGACCGCTCTTTCCTGTGGATTTCTGAACATAGGTATTTTGGGTATAAACATAATCTTTATAGGAACATAGGTATTTTGGGTATAAACATAATCTTTATGGAACAAAAAAAACATTTGTTGTGTAACTGGGAGTCTTGTGAGTGAAAACATCCGAAGATCATCAAAGGTAAATTATTAATTTGATTTTTGGACTTACATCTAAAATGGCTTGAGGGTGTAGTGCTGCGTGAAGAAGAACTGGCCTTCGTTTGTTCCTCTGAATCCTCATCTTGGATAGTTATAACAGCTGATGTTGAATGATCCAAATCAATTATTCCTGGTAGCAGCTGGGTAAATGTTGGGTATTCTATAGACGTTTTAATAATATAGGAATAATAATAGCTCCATAATAATAGAGTTCCAACCGTACAGTAATACCTACCCTGTAATATCTAACATTTCCCACAAACTACCTAATGAAAAACAACATCTAATATATATTATTTTCACATCCTCACCTTCAAAATGATCCATGCGTAATGGCCTGAAAATAGTTTTCAGTTGAGCATCTGTGTCCTAACTGAGTCATAGTATGGACAGACTTTGGGATTGACTGTTGATGTTGATCCCACATCCTAACACCTGTTTTTTTGTAGCCCCTCTATGTGCAAATGATCCCCTAGTGTTGATATTGTTTAGAAGAAAGCATTGTTTTGAAACCTTAGGGGTGTCTAGGCCTATTCTATGGTGGTTGTGGGGATTGACTGTTGATCCCCCATCCTCGGGAAACATGTTTGTTTTGAAAGCCTTACGTGTAAATGACCCCTAACACCCCTGACACACATACATACACCCCCACCCCTCCCCCACACACACATCTTTCCCTGAAGCCTTTCTCTGAGATTCCTTTCATTAAAGGTAAGACACAATTGTAAAACCCTTTATTTAATTCAAATCTTTAGTACAGACCTTTTAAACATGTTATAATTAAGTAAACAATTTTAACTATGCAATATTTACCAAGCCAGAATGTTTTATACACAGAATAATTATGTTATACAACAGATATATATATATATAAATATATATATATATAAATATATATATAAATATATTATTACCCCACAGTACTACACTTTAATACCCTTTAAATAATTATATGTAGAATTGTCTGTTGTTGGAAAGACTGTATTCATATAAAATAAGGCCTTTTGATTATCTTGAAGATTCTCTTGGTGTGGTTGACTGTTGATCCATCCTCAGGAAATAACAGCTGTTGTTTTTCGAGACCCCTCATATGCAAATGACCCCTAATGTTGAATTGTTTCATACACAATTGCAGAGAAAACCCTCTAAAGTTTCCAAAACTGTTTAAAAATGTCTGTATAACAGAACTGATATGGCAGGCAAAAACCTGTGAAAAATCCATCCAGGAAGTGGGATTTTTTTATGTTTGTAGTTTTCTAATGAATGCCATTACAGTATCCATTGACTTAGGACTCAAATTGCACTTCCTATGGCTTCCACTAGATGTCGACAGTCTTTAGAAATTGTTTCAGGCTTGTATTCTGAAAAATGAGAGAGTAAGACCACTTTGAATAAGTGGACACCGTAATCCGAAAGGTTTTTCATGTGCCTGACCGAGAGCATGCTTTTCTTGTTTACCTTTTATATTGACGAAGCTATTATCCGGTTGAAATGTTATTGATTATTATGACTAAAAACAACCTGAGGATTGATTATAAACATCATTTGACATGTTTCTACAAACTTTACTGATACTTTTCAGATTTTTCATCTGTCTGTTGAGCCTGTGGATTACTGAACAAACGCGTAAACAAAACTGAGGTTTTTGGATATAACGAGGGACTTTATCGAACAAAACAAACATTTATTGAGTAAATGGGAGTCTGTGAGTGCAACCATATGAAGATCATCAAAGGTAAGTCATTAATTTTATCACTATTTCTGACTAGTGTAACTCCTCTTGGCTGATAATTGTTTGTAATTATTTGTCTGCTGGGCGCTGTTCTCGAATAATCGCATGGTATGCTTTTGCCGTAAAGCCTTTTAGAAATCCGACACCATGGTTGGATAAACAAGAAGTTAAGCTTAATTTTGATTTATAACGCATATATTTTCAAGAATGTTCAATATTTGAATTGAGTATTTTTGAATTTCACGCTCTGCAATTTCACTAGATGTTGGCCAGGTGGGACGTTACCGTCCCACGTACCCACAAGAAGTTAACTTCTTGGATATAGGGGGCGCTCTTT
Organism: Oncorhynchus keta; assembly: GCF_023373465.1. Taxonomy (NCBI): domain Eukaryota; kingdom Metazoa; phylum Chordata; class Actinopteri; order Salmoniformes; family Salmonidae; genus Oncorhynchus; species Oncorhynchus keta. The sequence continues at coordinate 55,382 of NW_026290487.1, forward strand.
TAATTTATGGATAAAAAACGTTCCCGTTTTAAACAAGATCATTTGTCACGGAAAGATGCTCGACTATACATATAATTGACTGCTTTGGAAAGAAAACACTCTGATGTTTCCAAAACTGCAAAGATATTGTCTGTGAGTGCCACAGAACTAATGCTACAGGCGAAACCAAGATGAAATTTCATACAGGAAGTTCCCCAGATTTTGAATGCGCTGTGTTCCAATGTCTCCTTATATGGCTGTGTATGGGTCACGAATGAGCTTAGACTTTCTGTCGTTTCCCCAAGGTGTCGACAGCATTGTGACGTATTTGTAGGCAAATCATTGGAAGATTGACCTTAAGAGACTACATCTACCAGGTGGCCGCTTGGTGTCCTCCGTTGCAAATATTGCGTAATCTCCAGCTGCGTGTATTTTTAGTTTGCTTCGAGGAGAAACACAGCTGCCACGAATGATTTATCATCGAATAGAAATGTGAAAACACCTTGAGGATTGATTCTAAACAATGTTTGCCATGTTTCTGTCAATATTATGGAGTTAATTTGATAAAAAGTTTGGCGTTGTAGAGACTGCATTTTCAGATTTTTTCTTAGCCAAACGTGATGAACAAAACGGAGCGATTTCTCCTACACAAGTAATCTTTTTTGAAAAACTGAACATTTGCTATCTAACTGAGAGTCTCCTCATTGAAAACATCCAAAGTTCTTCAAAGGTAAATTATTTTATTTGACACGCAGGCGTCCCATTTAGACATCTGGATATGCAATGCGCTACGCTAAATGCTAATAGCACTCGTTAGAACTCAAACGTTCATTAAAACACACATGCAGGGTACTGAATTAAAGCTACCCTCAAGTGAAATTCCAGCCAACGAGTCAGATTTTTAAAATGCTTTTTGGCGAAAGCATGAGAAGCTATTATCTGATAGCATGCAACACCCCAAAAGACCCGCAGGGGACGTAAACAAAATAATTAGCATAGTCGGCGCTACACAAAAGGCAGAAATAAAATATAAAACATTCATTACCTTTGACGATCTTCTTTGTTGGCACTCCTAGATGTCCCAAACACACAAACACAGTCATATTAAATATATACATCAATCTCATTTACTCTCTTACATTATTTACATCATTATTGGGTCTTTTTTCGATTAAATCGGTCCATATATAGCCTGGATATCGATCTATGAAGACTGTGTGATCAAGGAAAAAAACAGTGTTTTATAACGCAACGTCATTTTTTTAAATTAAAAAGTCTACGATAAACTTTCACAAAACACTTCGAAATACTTTTGTAATGCAACTTTAGGTATTAGTAAACGTTAATAATCTATCAAATTGATCACGGGCGATGTATATTCAATAGCTCCAGGTCTTGAACTAATGTCCGGATATTTCAAGACCAAAACATCCTGTCGGAGACCGGAAGAAATGGGCTGTCTCTTGTTCGTTTGACCAAGAAACAAAGCCCAGGCAAATGACAAGACTGGTGACATCGTGTGGAAGCTGTAGGAATTGCAATCTCGGCTCCAGGTAATTTCGTTTCCATTCAACAATACATGCAAGTGGCGCATTGATATATTTTCCCATTTTCAGTGATCAGATTTTCCTGCACTTTTCGATGAAACGCACGTTCTGTTATAGTCACAGCCGTGATTTAACCAGTTTTAGAAACGTCTGAGTGTTTTCTATCCACACATACTAATCATATGCATATACTATATTCCTGGCATGAGTAGCAGGGCGCTGAAATGTTGCGCGATTTTTAACAGAATGTTCGAAAAAGTAGGGGGTAGGATTAAGAGTTAATAACCTTCTGGCTTGCAAAACCAGGATTTATGCTCTAGTTCATTTATGGTAGTGCACCTTACCACAGGTCAATTTCAGGCCTGTTTCCTTCCTATCGATTTTGGTTAAAACCCCAGGTAGAAACCCATTTTATTTGTTCAGAATATTCAAGCACCTATCATTGATTAAATCCAATCTCCTTTATAACATTTTAATCAATAAATATCCTAAATAATCCCTCCCAGATTTGAGAATAAAGGCTACTGACCTGCTGCCGACTGGGAAAAGCACTGTTCATTTGGATCTGTCACCATACGTCTGTAGTCTATACCAGCCTGATCTGTCACCATACGTCTGTAGTGTATACCAGCCTGTTTTTAACCTCCATTCAGGGGCCAGGTCTTCAATACGGGCACGATTTTTGCGACGTACGACCTCCAGATGGCAGGGACGGATTTTTAGATCCCGGCTTCGAAGGACCAATTGTTGAAGGAATTTAATTCCTCTGTTTTAATTCCCAATTAAAATTAAACACTCTGTCAATTCATAAGAATTTGTAAGACACTTATTTTATAGGAATGGACAGAGCCCGGTCTTAAAAGTCAAGATACAGCCTTTATTCAAGAGTACTGCCACAATACAGGTTACCACAGGTTATAAACTGAAAATGACGTCCTTAGTTCCATCCCCAATCTGTGCTATATCCATTCCAGTACAAAGGCTGTCTCTCCAGCCTTTCCACATCTGCCTCCCTACCAATTTAATATAATTTATGACTCAAGGCCTTCTCGAGTAGATAAGCATTCAAATATCAGTCTGAAGATTTGTACCAAGGAACAGACAGTCATTGTTCTAACTTTTGCCCACGTTCACACACATTATTTTCAGTACTGGGATCAAGAAAGAAAATTCATACATATACAGTAACATTTAGTATTCTGATTAGTGAATACTGATTGAAATGTATACATAATTAGTCATTATAGATAAAAATTCCCTTAACATCCTACAGCCAATTTTTACTTTGCAGCTGGGGCTAGGGGGCACAAGGAGTTCCCAAAAGGGAACACCCCTCCCATTCTGCTGAAAAAATGTTCTTTAGAAATATTTAACTTTCACACATTAAAAAGTCCAATACAGCAAATTTTTATTTTTAATTTTACCTTCATTTAACCAACAAGTCCAATACAGCAAATTTTAATTTTTTTTTTTCTTTATTTAACCAGGCAAGTCAGTTAAGAACACATTCTTATTTTCAATGACGGCCTGGGAACAGTGGGTTAACTGCCTGTTCAGGGGCAGAACGACAGATTTGTACCTTGTCAGCTCGGGGTTTGAACCTGCAACCTTCCGGTTACTAGTCCAACGCTCTAACCACTAGGCTACGCTGCTGCCCAATGAAAGATATCTTGTTAATCTACCCATTGTGTACGATTTTTTAAAATGTTTTACAGTACACAACATATATTTATGTTAGATGACCACCAAATTCAAAAACACACACAGAGATTTGTCACAGTCACAAAAGCATAAATATAGGTAAAATGAATCACTAACCTTTGATTATCTCCATCAGATGACACTCATAGGACATCATGTTATACATGTATTGTGTGTTTTGTTCGATAATGTGCATATATATATATATATAAAATATATATAAAATCTCAGTTTACATTGGAGCGTTACGTGCAGTAATGTTTTGATTCCAAAACATCCGGTAATTTTGCAGAATTACTCACAATAAACATTGATAAAAGATGCAAGTGTTATTCACAGAATTAAAGATAAACGTATCCTCTATGCAACCGCTGTGTCAGATTTAAAACAAACTGTAAGGAAAAATAATAATCTGAGAACGGCGCTCAGAACCCAAAGAAATAGCTGCCAATTTGGCGTCAACAGAAGCTACAAAAACACTATAAATATTCACTTGCCTTTGAATATCTTCATCAGAAGGCAGTCCCAGGAATCCCAGTTCGACAATAAATTACTGATTTGTTCCATAAAGTTCCAAAAAGCCCATAATTTAGCCACTTGTTTTTAGCTTGTTCAGCCCAGCATTCAATCTTCAAAAGCACGAGTAATTCCTCCAGACAAAAACTCAAAAAGTTCCGTTACAGGTCGTAGAAACAAGTCAAATGATGTATGCAATCCATATTTAGGATATTTTAAACATTAATCAGCAGTAAGGTTCCTACCGGAGAATTTCATTGTCTGAAGAAAAGCATAGGAACTCTCTCGTGACCGCGCGTAACGAGACCGAGGCTTTCTGCCAGACCACCCACTCAAAGAGCTATTATGAGTCCCACCTTTAGGTTTTTGTCTGCCATATGAGTTCTGTTATACTCACAGACATAATTCAAACAGTTTTAGAAACTTCAGAGTGTTTTCTATCCACCAGTAATAATATTATGCATATATTCCCATCTGGGACTGAGTAGGAGGAAGTTCACTCTGGGCACGCCTTTCATCCAAAAGTGAAAATACTGCCCCCTAGCATCAACAGGTTTTTAATATCTGGAGGAAACAGTTCTGCCTCCATGTCAAGATTCATGACAAACATCAACCTGCGACTGGGAGAGGCAATGTAACAGGCCTTTTCTTGTTTCAATTATATGTTTTATTATGAAAAATACAATATCTTCTTGTATACTTGTACAACTAAATAAACTAAAATCACATTTTATTTGTCACATACACATGGTTAGCAGATGTTAATGCGAGTTTAGCAAAATGCTTGTGCTTCTAGTTCCGACAATGCAGTAATAATCAACGAGTAATCTAACCTAACGATTTCACAACAATTACCTTATATACACAAGTGTAAAGGGATAAAGAATATGTACATAAACATACATGAATGAGTGATGGTACAGAACGGCAGAGGCAAGATGCAGTAGATGGTATCGAGTACAGTATATACATATGAGATGAGTAATGTAGGGTATGTAAACATTATATTAAGTGGCATAGTGATGCATTTTTTTTCCATCTATTCCCATTATTAAAGTGGCTGGAGTTGAGTCAGTATGTTGGCAGCAGCCACTCAATGTTAGTGGTGGCTGATAAACAGTCTGATTGCCTTAAGATAGAAGCTGTTTTTCAGTCTCTCGGTCCCAGCTTTGATGCACCTGTACTGACCTCTCCTTCTGGATGATAGCGGGGTGAACAGGCAGTGGCTCGGGTGGTGATGATGCACCTCTCCTTCTGGATGATAGCAGGGTGAACAGGCAGTGGATCGGGTGGTTGTTGTCCTTGATGATCTTTATGGCCTTTCTGCGACATCAGCAGTGTATGTGGAGCGTATGTCCATATATAATTGTACTATTTGTTATTCAACATAAAAGACGTACAACAAATGATCACATTGGTATTTTAACAGTATTATTGTTTACATTGTTTAAATTTAGGATCCATCTAAAACAGTATAAAACAAGATGATAAACAGAGGATCCATCTAAAACAGTATAAAACAAGATGATAAACAGAGGATCCATCTAAAACAGTATACAGTAAACAGTAAAACAAGTGCAGTATGTTCTGAGAATGTTACTTTAACGTCACCTCATAACGTCACACTATAACTTCATGGGAGTCTTGTGGAAAGACTGCATGTTGTTTTGGGGGATTGAGTGACGTCTTCATCAACATTTGCAGAATATTCCTGTAATATTTTCACCTCTTGTCAGACGCCAACAGTCTAGTCGGCTGCAGACATTCATAAGGACTTCTAGTAGTTTATTTGCCATTTGCAGGTATTAAAAGTAATACATACATTGTAATTCCTTGTTGGATCTCTCTCACATATAGGACAGTACATACCAGTGGAGGCTGGTGAGGGAGGGACGGCTCATAATAATGTCTGGAACAGAGTGGATGAAATGGAACACATGGAAACCACGTGTTTGATACCATTCTACTTATTCCCCTCCAGCCATTACAAGCCTGTCCTCCCCAATTAAGGTCCCACCAACCTCCTGTGGTACAAACACAAACAGTAAAATATATCATAAAAATGCAAAGTGGTAAAAGATCAGAAAAGGAACCAAAAGGTTCAGTCATGTTCTAATAGTCTGATGGAAACAGTTTAGGTTGATGATTTAACAGGCAGATAGAACTGGGATAGAAGCTGTTCTAGAACCTGTGGTCCAGAAACTGATTTAACAGACAGATAGAACTTGGATAGAAGCTGTTCTGGGATAGAGCTGTCTGTAGAACCTGTGGTCCAGAAACTGATTCAACAGACAGATAGAACTGGGATAGAAGCTGTTCTAGAACCTGTGATCCAGAAACTGATTCAACAGACAGATAGAACTGGGACAGAAGCTGTTCTAGAACCTGTGATCCAGAAACTAATTTAACACAGATAGAACTGTTCTAGAACCTGTGGTCCAGAAACTGATTTAACAGGCAGATAGAACTGGGATAGAAGCTGTTCTAGAACCTGTGATCCAGAAACTGATTTAACAGGCAGATAGAACTGGGATAGAAGCTGTTCTAGAACCTGTGGTCCAGAAACTGATTTAACAGGCAGATAGAACTGGGATAGAATCTGTGGTCCAGAAACTGATTTAAAAGGCAGATAGAACTGGGATAGAAGCTGTTCTAGAACCTGTGGTCCAGAAACTGATTTAACAGGCAGATAGAACTGGGATAGAAGCTGTTCTAGAACCTGTGGTCCAGAAACTGATTTAACAGACAGATAGAACTGGGATAGAAGCTGTTCTAGAACCTGTGGTCCAGAAACTGATTTAACAGGCATATAGAGCTGGGATAGAATCTGTGGTCCAGAAACTGATTTAACAGGCAGATAGAACTGGGATAGAAGCTGTTCTAGAACCTGTGATCCAGAAACTGATTTAACAGGCAGATAGAACTGGGATAGAAGCTGTTTTAGAACCTGTGGTCCAGAAACGGATTTAACAGGCAGATAGAACTGGGATAGATGCTGTTCTAGAACCTGTGGTCCAGAAACTGATTTAACAGGCAGATAGAACTGGGATAGAAGCTGTTCGAGAACCTGTGGTCCAGAAACTGATTTAACAGGCAGATATAACTGGGATAGAAGCTGTTTTAGAACCTGTGGTCCAGAAACTGATTTAACAGGCAGATAGAACTGGGATAGAATCTGTGGTCCAGAAACTGATTTAACAGGCAGATAGAACTGGGATAGAAGCTGTTTTAGAACCTGTGGACCAGAAACTGATTTAACAGGCAGATAGAACTGGGATAGAAGCTGTTTTAGAACCTGTGGTCCAGAAACGGATTTAACAGGCAGATAGAACTGGGAAAGATGCTGTTCTAGAACCTGTGGTCCAGAAACTGATTTAACAGGCATATAGAGCTGGGATAGAATCTGTGGTCCAGAAACTGATTTAACAGGCAGATAGAACTGGGATAGAAGCTGTTCTAGAACCTGTGATCCAGAAACTGATTTAACAGGCAGATAGAACTGGGATAGAAGCTGTTCGAGAACCTGTGGTCCAGAAACTGATTTAACGGGCAGATATAACTGGGATAGAAGCTGTTTTAGAACCTGTGGTCCAGAAACAGATTTAACAGGCAGATAGAACTGGGATAGATGCTGTTCTAGAACCTGTGGTCCAGAAACGGATTTAACAGGCAGATAGAACTGGGATAGATGCTGTTCTAGAACCTGTGGTCCAGAAACTGATTTAACAGGCAGATAGAACTGGGATAGAAGCTGTTCTAGAACCTGTGATCCAGAAACTGATTTAACAGGCAGATAGAACTGGGATAGAAGCTGTTCGAGAACCTGTGGTCCAGAAACTGATTTAACAGGCAGATATAACTGGGATAGAAGCTGTTTTAGAACCTGTGGTCCAGAAACGGATTTAACAGGCAGATAGAACTGGGATAGAAGCTGTTCTAGAACCTGTGGTCCAGAAACTGATTTAACAGGCAGATAGAACTGGGATAGAAGCTGTTTTAGAACCTGTGGTCCAGAAACTGATTTAACAGGCAGATAGAACTGGGATAGAAGCTGTTCTAGAACCTGTGGTCCAGAAACTGATTTAACAGGCAGATAGAACTGGGATAGAAGCTGTTCTAGAACCTGTGGTCCAGAAACTGATTTAACAGGCAGATAGAACTGGGATAGAAGCTGTTCTAGAACCTGTGGTCCAGAAACTGATTTAACAGGCATATAACTGGGATAGAATCTGTGGTCCAGAAACTGATTTAACAGGCAGATAGAACTGGGATAGAAGATGTTCTAGAACCTGTGGTCCAGAAACTGATTTAACAGGCAGATAGAACTGGGATAGAAGCTGTTCTAGAACCTGTGGTCCAGAAACTGATTTAACAGGCAGATAGAACTGGGATAGAAGCTGTTTTAGAACCTGTGGTCCAGAAACGGATTTAACAGGCAGATAGAACTGGGATAGATGCTGTTCTAGAACCTGTGGTCCAGAAACTGATTTAACAGGCAGATAGAAATGGGATAGAAGCTGTTCTAGAACCTGTGATCCAGAAACTGATTTAACAGGCAGATATAACTGGGATAGAAACTGTTTTAGAACCTGTGGACCAGAAACGGATTTAACAGGCAGATAGAACTGGGATAGAAGCTGTTCGAGAACCTGTGGTCCAGAAACTGATTTAACAGGCAGATAGAACTGGGATAGAAGCTGTTTTAGAACCTGTGGTCCATAAACGGATTTAACAGGCAGATAGAACTGGGATAGATGCTGTTCTAGAACCTGTGGTCCAGAAACTGATTTAACAGGCATATATAGCTGGGATAGAATCTGTGGTCCAGAAACTGATTTAACAGGCAGATATAACTGGGATAGAAACTGTTTTAGAACCTGTGGACCAGAAACGGATTTAACAGGCAGATAGAACTGGGATAGAAGCTGTTCGAGAACCTGTGGTCCAGAAACTGATTTAACAGGCAGATAGAACTGGGATAGAAGCTGTTCGAGAACCTGTGGTCCAGAAACTGATTTAACGGGCAGATAGAACTGGGATAGAAGCTGTTCGAGAACCTGTGGTCCAGAAACTGATTTAACAGGCAGATAGAACTGGGATAGAAGCTGTTTTAGAACCTGTGGTCCAGAAACTGATTTAACAGGCATATAGAGCTGGGATAGAATCTGTGGTCCAGAAACTGATTTAACAGGCAGATAGAACTGGGATAGAATCTGTGGTCCAGAAACTGATTTAACAGGCAGATAGAACTGGGATAGAAGCTGTTCTAGAACCTGTGGTCCAGAAACTGATTTAACAGGCAGATAGAACTGGGATAGATGCTGTTCTAGAACCTGTGGTCCAGAAACTGATTTAACAGGCAGATAGAGCTGGGATAGAATCTGTGGTCCAGAAACTGATTTAACAGGCAGATAGAACTGGGATAGAAGCTGTTCTAGAACCTGTGATCCAGAAACTGATTTAACAGGCAGATAGAACTGGGATAGAAGCTGTTTGAGAACCTGTGGTCCAGAAACGGATTTAACAGGCAGATAGAACTGGGATAGATGCTGTTCTAGAACCTGTGGTCCAGAAACTGATTTAACAGGCAGATAGAACTGGGATAGAAGCTGTTCGAGAACCTGTGGTCCAGAAACTGATTTAACAGGCAGATATAACTGGGATAGAAGCTGTTTTAGATCCTGTGGTCCAGAAACGGATTTAACAGGCAGATAGAACTGGGATAGAATCTGTGGTCCAGAAACTGATTTAACAGGCAGATAGAACTGGGATAGAAGCTGTTTTAGAACCTGTGGACCAGAAACGGATTTAACAGGCAGATAGAACTGGGATAGAAGCTGTTTTAGAACCTGTGGTCCAGAAACGGATTTAACAGGCAGATAGAACTGGGAAAGATGCTGTTCTAGAACCTGTGGTCCAGAAACTGATTTAACAGGCATATAGAGCTGGGATAGAATCTGTGGTCCAGAAACTGATTTAACAGGCAGATAGAACTGGGATAGAAGCTGTTCTAGAACCTGTGATCCAGAAACTGATTTAACAGGCAGATAGAACTGGGATAGAAGCTGTTCGAGAACCTGTGGTCCAGAAACTGATTTAACGGGCAGATATAACTGGGATAGAAGCTGTTTTAGAACCTGTGGTCCAGAAACAGATTTAACAGGCAGATAGAACTGGGATAGATGCTGTTCTAGAACCTGTGGTCCAGAAACGGATTTAACAGGCAGATAGAACTGGGATAGATGCTGTTCTAGAACCTGTGGTCCAGAAACTGATTTAACAGGCAGATAGAACTGGGATTGAAGCTGTTCTAGAACCTGTGATCCAGAAACTGATTTAACAGGCAGATATAACTGGGATAGAAGCTGTTTTAGAACCTGTGGTCCAGAAACGGATTTAACAGGCAGATAGAACTGGGATAGAATCTGTGGTCCAGAAACTGATTTAACAGGCAGATAGAACTGGGATAGAAGTTGTTTTAGAACCTGTGGACCAGAAACGGATTTAACAGGCAGATAGAACTGGGATAGAAGCTGTTTTAGAACCTGTGGTCCAGAAACGGATTTAACAGGCAGATAGAACTGGGAAAGATGCTGTTCTAGAACCTGTGGTCCAGAAACTGATTTAACAGGCATATAGAGCTGGGATAGAATCTGTGGTCCAGAAACTGATTTAACAGGCAGATAGAACTGGGATAGAAGCTGTTCTAGAACCTGTGATCCAGAAACTGATTTAACAGGCAGATAGAACTGGGATAGAAGCTGTTCGGAGAACCTGTGGTCCAGAAACTGATTTAACGGGCAGATATAACTGGGATAGAAGCTGTTTTAGAACCTGTGGTCCAGAAACAGATTTAACAGGCAGATAGAACTGGGATAGATGCTGTTCTAGAACCTGTGGTCCAGAAACGGATTTAACAGGCAGATAGAACTGGGATAGATGCTGTTCTAGAACCTGTGGTCCAGAAACTGATTTAACAGGCAGATAGAACTGGGATTGAAGCTGTTCTAGAACCTGTGATCCAGAAACTGATTTAACAGGCAGATGGAACTGGGATAGAAGCTGTTCGAGAACCTGTGGTCCAGAAACTGATTTAACAGGCAGATATAACTGGGATAGAAGCTGTTTTAGAACCTGTGGTCCAGAAACAGATTTAACAGGCAGATAGAACTGGGATAGATGCTGTTCTAGAACCTGTGGTCCAGAAACTGATTTAACAGGCAGATAGAACTGGGATAGAAGCTGTTTTAGAACCTGTGGTCCAGAAACTGATTAAACAGTCAGATAGAACTGGGATAGAAGCTGTTCTAGAACCTGTGGTCCAGAAACTGATTTAACAGGCAGATAGAACTGGGATAGAAGCTGTTCTAGAACCTGTGATCCAGAAACTGATTTAACAGGCAGATAGAACTGGGATAGAAGCTGTTCTAGAACCTGTGGTCCAGAAACTGATTTAACAGGCATATAGAGCTGGGATAGAATCTGTGGTCCAGAAACTGATTTAACAGGCAGATAGAACTGGGATAGAAGCTGTTTTAGAACCTGTGGACCAGAAACGGATTTAACAGGCAGATAGAACTGGGATAAAAGCTGTTCTAGAACCTGTGTTCCAGAAACTGATTTAACAGGCATATAGAGCTGGGATAGAACCTGTGGTCCAGAAACTGATTTAACAGGCAGATAGAACTGGGATAGAAGATGTTCTAGAACCTGTGGTCCAGAAACTGATTTAACAGGCAGATAGAACTGGGATAGATGCTGTTCTAGAACCTGTGGTCCAGAAACTGATTTAACAGGCAGTTTGGGTATGGACCTGGAAAGTATGACATTACTTTGCAGGCTATCTTTGCAGTAGACTGCAACTCCTCCCCCTTTGGCAGTTATATCTTGACGTAAAATGTTATAGTTGGGTATGGAAATCTCAGAATTTTGGTGGCCTTCCTGAGCCAGGATTCAGACACGGCAAGGACATCAGGGTTAGCAGAGTGTGCTAAAGCAGTAAGTAAAACAAATTTAGGGAGGAGGCTTCTGATGTTGACATGCATGAAACCAAGGCTTACATATCTGTTTCACCATTTAGAGAAATAAAAGCACTTTATGTATCTAGTCCCCATTCGAAGAAGTGATAAATATTCTGACCAACTCACTTATAGTGTATTAAAGTAGTCAAAAGTTTAGTATTTGGTCCCATATTCTATGAACACAATGACTACATCAAGCCTGTGACGTCATCATTGAGAAAGATCATGAATTAATCATGAATAATAATGAGTGAGGGAGTTAGAGGCTACAACAAAACATACTAACCTCTCACCATTAACCTCAAATAAAAGGTGACACTCTGTACTGTCTCCTAATTTGAAACGTTCTATCTCAAATCCAAAATGCTGGAGCACAGCACCAAATTTAAAACTGTAAGCTTCACTGTCCAAACACATATGGGCTCTGATAAAAACACATGTGGGTCTGGTGAACAGTTATCACTTGTTGACCAACTACAGGAATACTGACCTCAGAGTCTCCAGTTTACAGTGGGGATTCCCCAGTCCAGCAGAGAGCAGCTTCACTCCTGAATCCTTCAGGTCATTGTTACTCAGATCCAGCTCTCAGGTGTGAGGGGTTTGACCTCAGAGCTGAGACCAGAGAAGCACAGCCTTCCTCTGTGACTCCACAGTCTGACAGCCTGCAAAGAGATCATCATGACTTCACAAACACACTGTTCATTTAACACCAGTAGTGTAGAAGGACAATTTCAGATGCATTTGGTTTATTCTCTCAAACAGGATATATTCATGTTCCGTCTCCTAGAATTGTACGATCATAATGTTATGTAATGTGAAAATCAATTAATTGGCATAAAAAGTTATTCAATAATAAATATTTTTTCTCAACGGAATATTTCTTCCTGATGATTAGTTATGTAATGTGAAAATCAATTAATTGGCATAACAAATTATTCAATAATAAATAGTTTTTGATCAACTGAATATTTCTTCCTTATGATTAGTTCTTATATGTCATTTTATTTACTCACAGAACAGCTCTGGAGGCTTTGACCACTGGCAGCAGCCTCAGAAGACCTTCCTCTGATCTGGAGTATTTCTTCAGGTCAAACACATCCAGCTCCTTTTCTGAAGTCAGCAACACAAAGACCAGAGCTGACCACTGTGCAGGTGACAGGAAGGGTTTTGAGAGACTTCCTGATCTCAGGTATCTTTGGATCTCCTCCACTAGAGAATGGTCATTCAGTTCATTCAGACAGTGGAACAGATTGATGCTCCTCTCTGGAGAGGGATTCTCCCTGATCTTCTCCTTGATGTACTTGACTGTTTCTTCATGGCTCTGTGAGCTGCTTCTTGTCTTTGTCAGTAGACCTCGTAAGTGCTTCTGATTGGACTCCAGTGAGAGGCCCAGAAGGAAGCGGAGGAAAAGGTCCAGGTTTCCCGTCTCACTTTGTAAGGCTTTATCCACAGCACTCTTGAAGAATGTAAATTTAGGCTTGTGTCTTTTCCTCACAGAAAGATTCCTGGACGTTGATTGAGCTTTGGCCATTAGATTCAAATTGTTGTTGATGAATGAGAGGAACACATATACAGCAGCCAGAAACTCCTGAATGCTCAGATGAACAAAGCAGTACACCTTGTCCTGGTACAGCACACATTCCTCTTTAAAGAGCTGTGTGCACAATCCTGAGTACACTGAGGCTTCATTGACATCAATGCCAGCTTCTTTCAGGTCTTTTTCATAGAAAATCTGACTGCCTTTCACAAGCTGTTGAAAAGCCAGTTTTCCCAGTGACAGAATGCTCTCTTTATTCCAGTGTGGACCTGTCTCTTCTTTCCCAAGATACTTTTCATTCTTCTGTTTGGTATGAAACACCACAAGGTGTGTGTACATCTCAGTCAGAGTCTTGGGCATCTCTACTCTCTTATGTTTCAGCATGTGTTCAAGGACTGTTGCAGAAATCCAACAGAAGACTGGAATGTGGCACATGATGTGGAGGCTCCTTGATGTCTTTATGTGTGAGATGATTCTGCTGGCCAGGTCCTCATCACTGAATCTCTTCCTGAAGTACTCCTCCTTCTGTGGGTCATTGAACCCTCGTACCTCTGTCACCTGGTTGCGCTGAGAGAGAACCTTCCTGATGACAAGTGTCTCTGTATCTATGTTCTAGGTTCAGTTGATCTTTGGATGCAATAATATCTGGTCAAAGTCTAGTGACACAACACCATAGTATATCATAACCATAACAGCAGTTGGCCAGTAAAGGCCATGGAATACTATAAAACAGGGTTCGTCAACTAGATTTGGCTTCGGGACAATTGTTTTCTGAGTTAAAGTCGGTGGGTCAGAACATAATTAGCTCATTTGATAAGTACATAGCATTCAGTGAGAAAAAAATAATTTGATCTGATTAAGTTCATAAAATCACCAATATCTCTATTAAATTCTCATGATTTGTTTATTTCTCTGTGTGTTGATTGGTAGTTAAAATGTGTAAAACAGGTTTATGCAGCCTACTGTAGTCTACACTACTTTATTAATGGGTAAAACAGGTCTATGTAGTCTACTGTAGTCTACACTACTTTATTCATGGGGTAAAACAGGTCTATGCAGCCTACTGTAGTCTACACTACTTTATTAATGGGTAAAACAGGTCTATGCAGCCTACTGTAGTCTACACTACTTTATTAATGGGTAAAATAGGTCTATGTAGTCTACACTACATTATTAATGGGTAAAACAGGTCTATGTAGCCTACTGTAGTCTACACTACATTATTAATGGGTAAAACAGGTCTATGTAGCCTACTGTAGTCTACACTACTTTATTAATGGGTATAACAGGTCTATGTAGCCTACTGTAGTCTACACTACTTTATTAATGGGTAAAACAGGTCTATGTAGCCTACTGTAGTCTACACTACTTTATTAATGGGTATAACAGGTCTATGCAGCCTACTGTAGTCTACACTACTTTATTAATGGGTAAAACAGGTCTATGTAGCCTACTGTAGTCTACACTACATTATTAATGGGTAAAACAGGTCTATGTAGCCTACTGTAGTCTACACTACTTTATTAATGGGTATAACAGGTCTATGTAGCCTACTGTAGTCTACACTACTTTATTAATGGGTAAAACAGGTCTATGTAGCCTACTGTAGTCTAAACTACTTTATTAATGGGTAAAACAGGTCTATGTAGCCTACTGTAGTCTACACTACTTTATTAATGGGTAAAACAGGTCTATGTAGCCTACTGAAGTCTACACTACTTTATTAATGGGTAAAACAGGTCTATGTAGTCTACTGTAGTCTCCACTACTTTATTAATGGGTAAAACAGGTCTATGTAGCCTACTGTAGTCTACACTACTTTATTAATGGGTAGAACAGGTCTATGTAGCCTACTGTAGTCTACACTACTTTATTAATGGGTAAAACAGGTCTATGTAGCCTACTGTAGTCTACACTACTTTATTAATGGGTAAAACAGGTCTATGTAGTCTACTGTAGTCTCCACTACTTTATTAATGGGTAAAACAGGTCTATGTAGCCTACTGTAGTCTACACTACTTTATTAATGGGTAAAACAGGTCTATGTAGCCTACTGTAGTCTACACTACTTTATTAATGGGTAAAACAGGTCTATGTAGCCTACTGTAGTCTACACTACTTTATTAATGGGTAAAACAGGTCTATGTAGCCTACTGTAGTCTAAACTACTTTATTAATGGGTAAAACAGGTCTATGTAGCCTACTGTAGTCTACACTACTTTATTAATGGGTAAAACAGGTCTATGTAGCCTACTGTAGTCTACACTACTTTATTAATGGGTAAAACAGGTCTATGTAGCCTACTGTAGTCTAAACTACTTTATTAATGGGTAAAACAGGTCTATGTAGCCTACTGAAGTCTACACTACTTTATTAATGGGTAAATCAGGTCTATGTAGTCTACTGTAGTCTCCACTACTTTATTAATGGGTAAAACAGGTCTATGTAGCCTACTGTAGTCTACACTACTTTATTAATGGGTAAAACAGGTCTATGTAGCCTACTGTAGTCTAAACTACTTTATTAATGGGTAAAACAGGTCTATGTAGCCTACTGAAGTCTACACTACTTTATTAATGAGTAAAACAGGTCTATGTAGTCTACTGTAGTCTCCACTACTTTATTAATGGGTAAAACAGGTCTATGTAGCCTACTGTAGTCTAAACTACTTTATAAATGGGTAAAACAGGTCTATGTAGCCTACTGAAGTCTACACTACTTTATTAATGGGTAAAACAGGTCTATGTAGCCTACTGTAGTCTAAACTACTTTATTAATGGCTAAAACAGGTCTATGTAGCCTACTGAAGTCTACACTACTTTATTAACAACCCTAGCTTACGAATTGGCTGAGAACTCTGGGGTCGATAATTCTCTAACAAAGTGGTTTGACAGTGTGTTTGGGAAATGGAAAAATGTCATTATCACTGTGTTGTGGGCAACCGTCACCTGTATGAGTGTTTTGGTTCTGTGTGGGGTTTGTTTGGTACCTTGTGTGACAGTTTTGCTTATCAAGACTCTGGAGAGGTCGGTAGGGCAACAGATGGTGATGAGGTATGGACCGATTTCCAGCGCTGGTCTGTGTGATGTCGAGTTCGAGCTTCAAGGTCCAGCAGAGGATTCCGTTTCTTTCAGCTATGAGGAGTCAGTGTTGGATGAGACCGTTATTTTTGAGGGATGAGACCGTATTGTTATGAAGCTTGTAATACAAATCCTAACGGAAGTGTTACAGTGGGATTTAGACCGATAACAGTCATGAATGAATATCTGATGTACATTATATTCCCTTGTATTAATTAGGATTATTTGTTATGTTTCCTTGTAGGATATTAGTTCCAGGATGTATCATCTCGTCATTTAAGGGTGGATTGATTAGGAAATGTGTTTTAATAAATGATTAGAATGTTACAGTCCTGAAACCATAGGTCTGATACCATGTGATTGTATGAAACCATAGGTCTGATACCATGTGATGGTATGAAACCATAGGTCTGATACCATGTTACAGTCCTGAAACCATAGGTCTGATACCATGTGATTGTATGAAACCATAGGTCTGATACCATGTGATTGTATGAAACCATAGGTCTGATACCATGTGATTGTATGAAACCATAGGTCTGATACCATGTGATGGTATGAAACCATAGGTCTGATACCATGTGATTGTATGAAACCATAGGTCTGATACCATGTGATTGTATGAAACCATAGGTCTGATACCATGTGATTGTATGAAACCATAGGTCTGATACCATGTGATGGTATGAAACCATAGGTCTGATACCATGTGATTGTATGAAACCATAGGTCTGATACCATGTGATGGTATGAAACCATAGGTCTGATACCATGTGATTGTATGAAACCATAGGTCTGATACCATGTGATTGTATGAAACCATAGGTCTGATACCATGTGATTGTATGAAACCATAGGTCTGATACCATGTGATGGTATGAAACCATAGGTCTGATACCATGTGATTGTATGAAACCATAGGTCTGATACCATGTGATGGTATGAAACCATAGGTCTGATACCATGTGATTGTATGAAACCATAGGTCTGATACCATGTGATTGTATGAAACCATAGGTCTGATACCATGTGATTGTATGAAACCATAGGTCTGATACCATGTGATTGTATGAAACCATAGGTCTGATACCATGTGATGGTATGAAACCATAGGTCTGATACCATGTGATTGTATGAAACCATAGGTCTGATACCATGTGATGGTATGAAACCATAGGTCTGATACCATGTGATTGTATGAAACCATAGGTCTGATACCATGTGATGGTATGAAACCATAGGTCTGATACCATGTGATTGTAGGAAATGAATTTGAATCATTAGATTATTATAACACATGTGTGTAAGTGTTAGACTCATTCGATGATTATATTATAATACTGTGTGTGGTTTTAATCAGAATCAACGTTTGGGAACAATGTGTCTAGTGTTTTGATAACAGACTATCTGTCTGAGCCAGATCCGGAGACCTTGCCTGGGACACGGAGAACATCCCAGTCCCAGGTCTCTCCCTATCTTATTGTTGTGTGAGGGACCCTTCTCTCTCACTCTCTCTCTCTCTCTCTCTCTATCTCTCTCTCCTCTCCTCTCTCTCTCTCTTGACACATTCCCTGTTTAATCTTCAGTCCTTCATTCTATGGAGAAATATAATCTCTCTCTCTCTCCCTCTCTCCCTCTCTCTCTCTCTCTCTCTCCCTCTCTCTCTCTCTCATGGATTTAGCCTCAGATATGAAAGACAGGGAACGGTAACACTTTACAATAAGGGTACATTAGTTAATGCATTAGTTAACCTGAATAAATAAATAATTCATTGAATATCTACTAAGTATTTATTAATTTTATGCATAATTACTAAACCATAAAAAATGCATTAATAAATTATTTTAAAAAGCTGATAATTCATGTTAATAGTTATATAACTGGAATTTCCTGCATCTAAACCATTCAGAATCAAATGGTCTGTTAGGAAGAGAGTTAATCATTATTAACAGTATGATAAGGTTTTATCATGTCTCAATTATTTTTAGTGATGCAGGTTCATGTTATTGAGAGATTAACAGTGGTTAGAGCATTGGACTAGTAACCGAAAGGTTGCAAGTTCAAATCCCCGACCTGACAACGTCTGATCTGTCATTCTGCCCCTGAACAAGGCAGTTTTAACCCTCTGTTCCCAGGCCGTCATTGAAAATAATAATTTGTTCTTAACTGACTTGCCTGGTAAAATAAAAAAAAATGTATCAATTATTTTTAGTGATGCAGGTTCATGTTATTGAGAGATTGTCTTTATTCTAGTTTATAATATCTTACCATTGACTAACTGATGTGCCATGACAACTAGTTAAGCAATAGGAAATGAAGAACAACTATTCAGTCATTTATCTTTAATTTCAAAAGCAGGATTAGCAACATCACACAGTTTCATCACAAGTTTAGGTAATGGTGAGCTGCAGTGAGTGACAGATCTTGGTTTGAGTATTGAAGTGTAGACTGTTGACCCCTGGAGGTGAGAGGTGAAGTAGACTGTTGACCCCTGGAGGTGAGAGGTGAAGTAGACTGTTGACCCCTGGAGGTGAGAGTTGAAGTGGCTGGGTCATTTCCTAGCCTAAATTCTTCTGGAACAGAGAGATGTAAACTTCCACTCACAGGGCACGTCGAACCAGAGCTTCTCACTTGCAGCGTTCATCTGCAGACAGTCCTCTCCTTCTCCAGCGTTATTGGGCTCACCAATGTTCCAGTTAGTGTAGTCAAATCTGGACCCATCTGACCACATCCATAAGCCCTCCTTGACTGCATCAAAACCTCCAATCCAGGTATCAGGTAAGTGGCCATTGGTATTCTTTGTTAGTGCTTGCATGAACTGGTACTCTAAAAGGTTATTCACGGATGCTAGGTTTCCACCAAGTGCCAAACAGTTTTGCTCAGAATCTGACCATGACTGCGGAATGCTGACAAACCTGAAACAGCGTGATCCATATGGGTGCCAGTCTGAGGGACATGACATTTCCTTTGTCCCCTGCTGTACTGCTGCTACCTGAGCCCCGACAGGAGGAGTCTGTTCCACCTCAGTCTTCAGTAAGGGTTCTAAACCAAGCAGCTGGGTCAGGTTTGCGTCGCCCAGTGCAATGGCAGCACTCAGAAGCAGAAGGATGGCCAACTTCTCCATGGTAATCTTTTCCTGTCAGAGAAGGAATCACAGGTGGTCTGTAGGTTCTGTTCAGCTTGAGAAAGAGGAACACTTTTATACATGCAACTCACCAAGCCACAAGGACGAAGCACAAAAAACATGTTGACACTGATTCCAATGTACCAAAAAACATGTTGACACTGATTCTATATCATGTTGGCAAATGTATCCTAATCCTTTTGGCAAATATACACTGAGTGTACAAAACATTAAGGTCACCTGCTCTTTCCATGACCTAGACTGACCAGGTGAATCCACTTTAATCAGTGTAGATAAAGGGGAGGAGACAGGTTAAAAAAATGTGGGAGCCTTGAGACAACTGAGAGATGGATTGTGTGTGTGCCATTCAGAGGGTGAAGACAATTTAAGTGTCTTTAAACGGGGTATGATAGTAGGTGCCAGATGCACCTGTTCATGTCAAGAACTGCAACGCTGCTGGGTTTTCACACTCAACAGTTTCCAGTGTGTACAAAACAATAACACCTTCCTAATATTGAGTTGCAGCTCCCCCCACCGAATACGAAGAATCAACATGATTCCAGGCAATAACAAAATCCCATAATAAAAATTGCTCAAATATACAAGCATTTCACACCATTTTAAAGATAAACTTCTTGTTAATCCAACCAGTGTCCAATTTCAGATAGGCTTTACAGCAAAAGCACGACAAATGATTATGTTCGGTCACCGTCAAGTCACAGAAAAACACAGCCATTTTCCAGCCAAAGAGAGGAGTCACAAAATTCAGAAATAGAGAGAATTATTAATCACTAACCTTTGATGATCTTCATCAGATGACACTCATAGGACTTCATGTTACACAATACATGTATGTTTTGTTTGATAAAGTTCATATTTACATAAAAAAATCTCAGTATACATTGGCACGTTATGTTCAATAGTTCCAAAAACATCCGGTGATTTTGCAGAGAGCCACATCACTTTACAGAAATACTCATAATAAACGTTGATCAAAGATACAAGTGTTATGCATGGAATTTTAGATCCAATTCTCCTTAATGCAACCGCTGTGTCAGATTTCAAAAAAGCGGAACGGAAAACGTAAACCATGCAATAATCTGAGTACGCCGCTTAGAGACCAAACAAGTCAAGAATATAATAATAATAATATGCCATTTAGCAGACGCTTTTATCCAAAGCGACTTACAGTCATGTGTGCATACATTCTACGTATGGGTGGTCCCGGGATTGAACCCACTACCCTGGCGTTACAAGCGCCATGCTCTACCAACTGAGCTACAGAAGGACCATAAGAAGAAGATAGCCATATCCGCCATATATTGTGCAGTCAACAGAAGTCAGACATAACATTATAAATATTCACTTACCTTCATCAGAATGCACTCCCTGTCACGCCCTGGCCATAGAGGCTTTTATTCTCTATTTTGGTTAGGCCAAGGTGTGACTAGGGTGGGCATTCTATGTTCTTTTTTCTATGTTTATGTATTTCTTTGTTTTTGGTAGGGTATGGTTCTCAATCAGGGACAGCTGTCTATCGTTGTCTCTGATTGGGAACCATACTTAGGTAGCTCTTGCCCACGGGTTTTGTGGGTAGTTAATTTCTGTTTAGTGTTTTTCACCTTTCAGGACTGTCCCTTTGTTATTTTTGTATTTAGTGTTCAGTGACAATAAACAAATATGATGTACAACGCTGCATCTTGGTCCTCACCTTCTTCCACAGAAAGCCGTTACACTCCCAGGAATCCCAGTTCCACGATAAATGTTTGTTTTGTTCGACAATGTCCATCATTTAAGTCCAAATAGCTTCTTGTGTTAGCGCATTTGGTAAACAAATCCAAACTCAAGAAGCGCGTTCACCAGTTGCAGACAAAGTCCAAAGTTACGTTACCATAGAAACATGTCAAACGAAGTGTAGAATCAATCTTTAGGATGTTTTTATCATAAATCTTCAATAATGTTCCAACCGGAGAATTCCTTTGTCTGTAGAATTCCTTTGTCTGTAGAATTCCTTTGTCTGTCGCTCTCACGTGAACGAGAAGGGGCAAAAAAGAAGCAATGGAACGCAGCTGCAACACGTGAAATGCGCGTGACCAGCTCGTGGCGCTCTGCCATACACCTGACTCATTCCCCTCTCATTCGGCCCCACATGATCAATATCCCACTGTATCTTCAATAGGGAATGATTTGAAAAACGATCAACGATCAACCTCGGATTTCCCACTTCCTGGTTGGATTTTTTTCTCTGCCAAATGATTTCTGTTATACTCACAGACATACTCACAGACATCATTCAAACAGTTTTAGAAAGTTCTGAGCATATATTAGCCACTGGGACTGAGTAGCAGGCAGTTTACTCTTGGCACCTTATTCATCCAAGCTACTCAATACTGCCCCCAGCAAAACAATTCCTGACATTTAATCCTAGTGAAATTCCCTGTCTTAGGTCAGTTAGGATCACCACTTTGTTTAAAGAATGTGAAATGTCAGAATTGTAGCAGAGAGAATGATTTATTTCAGCTTTTGTTTCTTTAATAAAACAAAAACAAATATAAGTGTAATGTTTATTTAACTAGGCAAGTCAGTTATGAACAAATCATTATTTACATTGACGGCCTACCCCGGCGGGGTATGTGCATCGCCCTGTGGGACTCAGGGACAGATGTGATGCAACCTGGATTTGAACCAGCGACTGTAGTGGTGCCTCTTGCACTGAAATGCAGTGCCTTAGACCACTGCACAACTCAGGAGCCCAGTGTGTGTGTGTGTGTGTGTGTGTGTGTGTGTGTGTGTGTGTGTGTGTGTGTGTGTGTGTGTGTGTGTGTGTGTGTGTGTGCGTGTGTGTGTGCGTGTGTGCGTGCGTGCGTGCGTGCGTGCGTGCGTGCGTGTGTGCGTGTGCGTGTGTGCGTGCGTGTGTGTGTGTTTGTGTGTGTGTGTGCACCACTTAAGGGAAGGGTGAGCAGTGTGGTTGGGGTTGAGGTTAGAATTAAAATCTGATTTTATTACTTTGTGCCTGTGCCAGTTAGTGACCACTTTACAGAACTGCCTCCAGGGCAAGATTCATGACAATAAATAAATCTGCCTCCCAGTCATCCCGTCCTTATCTTTACAAGGCTGCAGAACATACAAGCTAGTGATGTGGGGGTTCTCTCATAACCCTCAGTCCCCAGGTGGGTATATAGCAGGTTGAATAAAGAGAAGCTAGATGTGGGGGTTCTCTCATAACCCTCAGTCCCCAGGTGGGTAGATGGCAGGTTGAATAAAGAGAAGCTAGTGATGTGGGGGTTCTCTCATAACCCTCAGTCCCCAGGTGGGTAGATGGCAGGTTGAATAAAGAGAAGCTAGTGATGTGGGGGTTCTCACATAACCCTCAGTCCCCAGATGGGTAGATGGCAGGTTGAATAAAGAGAAGCTAGTGATGTGGGGGTTCTCTCATAACCCTCAGTCCCCAGGTGGGTAGATGGCAGGTTGAATAAAGAGAAGCTAGTGATGTGGGGGTTCTCTCATAACCCTCAGTCCCCAGGTGGGTAGATGGCAGGTTGAATAAAGAGAAGCTAGTGATGTGGGGGTTCTCTCATAACCCTCAGTCCCCAGGTGGGTAGATGGCAGGTTGAATAAAGAGAAGCTAGTGATGTGGGGGTTCTGTCATAACCCTCAGTCCCCAGGTGGGTAGATGGCAGGTTGAATAAAGAGAAGCTAGTGATGTGGGGGTTCTCTCATAACCCTCAGTCCCCAGGTGGGTAGATGGCAGGTTGAATAAAGAGAAGCTAGTGATGTGGGGGTTCTCTCATAACCCTCAGTCCCCAGGTGGGTAGATGGCAGGTTGAATAAAGAGAAGCTAGTGATGTGGGGGTTCTCTCATAACCCTCAGTCCCCAGGTGGGTAGATGGCAGGTTGTATAAAGAGAAGCTAGTGATGTGGGGTTCTCTCATAACCCTCAGTCCCCAGGTGGTGGGTAGATGGCAGGTTGAATAAAGAGAAGCTAGTGATGTGGGGTTCTCTAATAACCCCCAGTCCCCAGGTGGGTAGATGGCAGGTTCTATAAAGAGAAGCTAGTGATGTGGGGGTTCTCTCATAACCCTCAGTCCCCAGGTGGGTAGATGGCAGGTTGAATAAAGAGAAGCTAGTGATGAGGGGGTTCTCTCATAACCCTCAGTCCCCAGGTGGGTAGATGGCAGGTTGAATAAAGAGAAGCTAGTGATGTGGGGGTTCTCTCATAACCCTCAGTCCCCAGGTGCGTAGATGACAGGTTGAATAAAGAGAAGCTAGTGATGTGGGGGTTCTCTCATAACCCTCAGTCCCCAGGTGGGTAGATAGCAGGTTGAATAAAGAGAAGCTAGTGATGTGGGGGTTCTCTCATAACCCTCAGTCCCCAGGTGGGTAGATAGCAGGTTGAATAAAGAGAAGCTAGTGATGCGGGGTTCTCTCATAATCCTCAGTCCCCAGGTGCGGACCATGAATGTATAAAACATTAAGGACACCTTTCTTTCCATGACAAACTGTGAATCCAGGTGAAGCTATGATTCCTTATTTTTCACTTGTAGATGAAAGGGAGGAGAAAAGGTTCTCTGGGATATGTGGGACGCTAACGTCCCACTTGGCCAAAAGCCAGTAAAAACACAGAGCGCCAAATTCAAATAAATTACTATAAAAATCTATCTTTCATGAATTCACACATGAAAGACACCAAATTAAAGCTACACATGTTGTGTATTCAGCCAACATGTCTGATTTCAAAAAGGATTTATGGCGAAAGCACACCAAACGATTGTTAGATCAGTACACAGCCACAGAAAAACACAGCCATTTTCCCAGCCAAAGATGGGAGTCACAAAAAATCAGAAATGTAGATACAATTAATCACTAACCTTTGATGATCTTCATTCATCAGATGACATTCAGATGACATTCATTGGACTTCATGTTACACAATACATCTATGTTTTGTTCGATAATGTTCATATTTATATCAAAAATCCCGGTTTACATTGGCGCCATGTTCAGAAATGCCCTCAAAATATCTGGAGAAATTACAGAGAGCCACGTCAAATAACAGAAATACTCATCATAAACTTTGATGAATGATACATGTTTTACAAAGAATTAAAGATACACTTGTTCTTAGTGCAAACGCCGTGTCAGATGTAAAAAAAATGTTACGGAAAAAGCAAACCATGCAATAATCTGAGACGGCGCTCAGATATAAACAACATTTCTCCTCCATGTCGGAGTCAACAGAAATACGAAATTACATCATAAATATTCCATTACCGTTGATGATCTTCATCAGAATGCACTCCCAGGAATCCTTAGTTCCACAATAAATTATTGTTTTATTCGATAATGTCCATTCATTTAAAAAAGTAGCTACCATGTCCAAAAGCTTGCGCAGTTCCAGGCGAACGTCGGACGAAAACTTCAAAAAGTTATATTACAGGTCAAATAAATTTGTCAAACTAAGTAGAGAATCAATCTTTAAGATGTTGTTATCATAAATATTCAATAACGTTCCAACCGGAGAATTCCTTAATTCCTTTCTCTCTACAGAAGTAATGGAACCCAACACGATATCATGTGGAATGCGCATGACCAGGAACTGGCTCTCTGCCAGACCACTGACTCAAACACTTCCCATCCAGCCCCACATCACAGTAGAGGCTTCATTCAACATTCTACAGACTGTTGACATCTAGTGGAAGGCGTAGGCAGTGCAAACAGATCCATATCTTACTGGGATTTGAATAGGCGATGAGTTGAAAATCGACCAGCCTCAGAATTCTCACTTCCTGTTTGAATTTTTTTCGCACGTGTTTTATATCCAGTAGTAATAATAATATGCATATATTAACATCTGGGACAGAGTAGGAGGCAGTTCACTCTGGGCACGCTATTCATTCAAAGTGAAAATGCTGCCCCCTATCCTAGAGAAGTTTTAAAGAAGGATTTTTAAGCCTGGAGACAATTGAGACATGGATTGTGTATGTGTGTCATTCAGAGGGTGAATGAGCAAGACAAGTGCCTTTGAACGGGGTATGGTAGTAGGTGCCAGGCGCACTGGTTTGTGTCAAGAACTGCAACACTGCTGAGTTTTTCACACTCATGTTCGACCACCCAAAGGACATCCAGGCAACTTGACAACTGTGGGAAGCATTGGAGTCAACATGGGTCATCATATAGTTTTGGTTCTAATACAAGGTATTAAGTGCCGTTACCAATTAAAAGGCACAAATACCATAACTATTCTCTGGGGAAGTGGGTATCAATACCATAACTATTCTCTGGGAAGTGTGTATCAATACCATAACTATTCTCTGGGGTAGTGGGTATCAATACCATAACTATTCTCTGGGGAAGTTAGTATTGTTGCAGGAATTATATTCCTCTGTTAATACCCAATTAAAATTAAACACTCTGTCAATTTATAAGGATTTGTATGACCCTTATTTTATAAAAAATGGACAGAGCCCAGTCTTAAAGTCAAACAGCAGATTTTATTCACGAGAGTCCTTACACATTTTATAAACTTAAAATGACGTCATTAGTTTCAGTACCAATCCGTGCCATCTCTGTTCCAGTACAAAGGCTGTATGGTTCTCACTTCGTCTCTCCCTAATAAGATAATATATGACCGAGCCAAGGACATGCTTGTGAAGATAAGCCTTCTAGCCAGACTGGCGATATAGTTCATTCATTTCAGTCATTGTTATAATTTTTGATTATATTTACACACATTATATTCAGTACTAGGATTAAAAATCAAATTGATACATATACAGTAACATAATAGTATTCTGATTAGTACATATACAGTAACATAAAAGTATTCTGATTAGTCTGGAATCGGCTGGTACCTCACCATCTATTGTCATCGATTTCTCCAGAGTCCTGGAAATAAGGCCTCATACACAGGGAATTAGACAACAGCCCCATAAAACTAAAACAGTCACACAGGTGAATGTAGCCCATAATACAGTGATCATAATATTTTTCCATATTCCAAACATACTATCAAACCCAATTAGTCAGAGAAGTATCCACCCCAGAGTTTTCTGCCAACCCGTGAGCCAGGGTGGTCAAACCAGCTGAGGCTTTGGGCACTGATTCGTCCGGAGCTGTGTTATTTGGGATGTAAGCACAAACATGGTCCCGATAATCACGCATACTTCTCCCTTTTCAGCCAATAACATATCTAATGCAATTCTATTCTGCCAAGCCATCAGGCTGGTTGCTTCAGTCTGTTCTGCAAAACCTTTAATAGCATCTCTGGTATACTTGTTAAAGCGCTGTTGATTATAATAAATATAATTAATCCAGTCCAAGTTCTTATTGAGAGTAGACCACCCGGAAATGCTTAACTCTAATCCTGCTAGGATCTGATTTCTTGCTTTGAACTCATCTGGCACCCCCCGTGAAACCCCAATATATACTTTGTCATCAAGAGACCCGGATGGAGTAGCCCTTTTTCCCCATTTGGATAAACTTCATGTCTTGGTGTTGAATGAGTGTGAAAGGCATTCCCAAATGTACAAGGGAGCATAATCCTGTCCAATCTGTCGGTAAAACCTCGCCCTGACATCATTTCCCGTAGAGTACTGTACCGGGAGAAACGGTAATAATCTCCTCCGGTCACTGTAAAGGGAGGAACCTGTGGATATAAATCGTGCAAGTCAATGACACTGTCATTATCTGGCATTCCTGCTTTCGTGAACAACTTTACCATACTGGCCTAAACTCCTCTACCCAGAACCGTACTAGGGTGTTGATCAAGACCTGGTCATATCCATCATACCACAACCCTAGATCCTCCTAAATTTCTGTTTAAAGGGTTAGGCGTATCTTTATGCAATTACATCCCTCTCTCCGGATTACAATCAAAAACTCTCACTTTCACTATACTCCACCTCCTTCCATACTGGGTGAGTGGATTCATATAGCCCTCTCTCTCCAAATGAGCTATGACCTGTGTCCACGATCAATATGGGAACCTGCTCCCATATATGCCATAATGGCTCAGAGTCCTAGACTGCCATGTAGTTAGAGACCCCATTTGGTCTACATAAAACTCCATTGAGAGATCCTTCCCAACCTTTACTCTAACTTTCTGTCTACCCAGATCTAGGGGTCTCTTATGCTTGTTTTGGAACAAAATCCTCATTGTCTAAACCATGGGTCAAATTACCACTCTCGACATACTCAAGTAGGACGTGCTGTTTCAGGATTATGGCACCCACGATAAAACAGCTCAGACGAACAGCTTCCATGTGAAGCCCCACCCTCTCCCCGAGAACACATCACTAGCAAGAGCCAGACACACCTTCACTTCTATGAACAAAAACAGGGGTGATAGGACAGGGAGGATTACTTCATTTGAGAGATGGCCCCCGGAATTCTGTTAATTCCAGTTCTCCTCTCGAACACTGTTTATTGTTTGACAGAATTTTGGTATCTTACCCTCCCGCCGTGCGATATGAATCCGGGTAGCTCTTTCAGCTAGCTGTCACCAGGAGTCCTTGGTATGGTCCCCCCAACAAGCCTCGGGGACTGGATTGAGTGACTTCACCTGTAGTTCACCTGTAATGCATAAAATCCTGGACATACAGGCTTGGTTAACGAACAGTTACTCATATGTTTTATCTGATTATATCTTTAACTTCTATGCCTATTTGTTAGCTATTTTTATTTATTTTAATTATTAGTTTCTTATCCAATAGGCCACTAACTTACCCACCCCCCCTTTTGATACCTGGCTCTGCCCAGGTAACAACCTTATATACCCTAAATAATGACTTAGGTAGGATTAGTAAATTATCCTTATATTCTGACATTATCATGTATGTCCAGTTCTCCCTTGGGCATCCATTCATCTCAATCCTGTACAATTCTCTGTCCAGTGTTTTATCTAGTTTAAGAAGTATCTGTGCTATTTATACATGTTCTTAAATATATATATTTACCCATTTAAACAGTAATTCCTTTCTCTCCTATCTCTCAAAATGCCACTAAGCGTCTCATTGTTTGACTTTATCTAAAATCATTGATTTTAGAAAAAACATGTCTATAAGTGGCAATCTCTAAAGTCCTTACAGTTATAAGGCTCTATAAATGTTACTGAATGACGTATCAATGTATTTCCAGTTATAAGGCTCTATAAATGTTACTGAATGACGTGTCAATGTATTTCCAGTTATAAGGCTCTATACATGTTACTGAATGACGTATCAATGTATTTCCAGTTATAAGGCTCTATAAATGTTACTGAATGACGTGTCAATGTATTTCCAGTTATAAGGCTCTATAAATGTTACTGAATGACGTGTCAATGCATTTCCAGTTATAAGGCTCTATAAATGTTACTGAATGACGTGTCAATGTATTTCCAGTTATAAGGCTCTATACATGTTACTGAATGACGTATCAATGTATTTCCAGTTATAAGGCTCTATAAATGTTTCTGAATGACGTGTCAATGCATTTCCAGTTATAAGGCTCTATAATGAATGACGTATCAATGCATTTCCAGTTATAAGGCTCTATAAATGTTACTGAATGACGTGTCAATGCATTTCCAGTTATAAGGCTCTATAAATGTTACTGAATGACGTGTCAATGCATTTCCAGTTATAAGGCTCTATAATGAATGACGTATCAATGCATTTCCAGTTATAAGGCTCTATAAATGTTACTGAATGACGTGTCAATGTATTTCCAGTTATAAGGCTCTATAAATGTTACTGAATGACGTATCAATGTATTTCCAGTTATAAGGCTCTATAAATGTTACTGAATGATGTATCAATACATTTCCAGTTATAAGGCTCTATAAATGTTACTGAATGACGTGTCAATGCATTTCCAGTTATAAGGCTCTGTCGCGATACTGAAACCTTCAGCCCCGCCCCTTGGCCGGCAGCGGGGTTGCTAGAGGTGGTTAGCGTCCCGTTCCCTGGATTGGACAGGGCACTATAGGTACTTCAGGTTATCTCGGTATAACCAGGACCGCTCGCGTAGCCCTGCCTCTCTTTCTATATCGAAACGTTGTCCGCGCAGAGAGGTCTTTTGCCTTGTCACTCTCAACGGTCTAGCTCTAGCTGGGATGTGTGAACCCCACCTTTATCCTCTAGACTCTTTGTTTCACCACTAATTGGTCCTTGAGTTATTATTAAGCACTAGTCCTACCAGTCTCTATATGATTTCCCTGTGGTTGAGTGTTTCCCCTCTGTGATGTATCTAGTTTAAAGTGTGAAGACCTTTAGTCAACTTAGTCTCACTACTCTGCCCGTCGGCTATGTATCGCTTGGAAAATAAAACTTAGATAGATCGATAAGACAATTAAATGAATCACTACTGGACACACCTTCCTCTTTGTCTTTTAATAGTAACTCATTCTGTCATAGAGCACTGATCTCCGTTTCCAGTGTCCCGGTAGCGGGAGTGTCAGAGTTGTTATCTCCCGTGCCGTTAACTGTCTTTGAGAGAACCGTTTACTCGAGACAAAATAAGACTACCGTTTATTTTTGAAAACACTCTGTTTTTTGTCTTTTACAATCAAACACACTTCAAAATACACAATTGTTACTCGGTCACACACAGCGTTGATCAAAAACATGCAAATGCCTTAATGCTCTATAAAATGCCTGGTACAATGATAACACTTATCTCTACATTAAATGCTTATAATAGTTATTTAATTACCTTTGAGAGATGACGAGGAGACCCACGAGATCAGGAGCAGAGTTTCAATCGGTCAGAGTACTTTTGAATTTAGTTGGTAGCGACTCCCCTCTACTGGCTGAGAGGTTGTCTTGAAGTCGGTGGTTTACTAAATTTAGAGATTCAAGTTAGACTGGAGAGATCAGAGGTTTCTCCGCTGAGCTACCGCAGTGTCTGTGGCGAGAAATACCCAGCCGGGATGAGGAGCTCAATCGGTTAAGATATTTTGCATCCTGATTCTGCCAGGCGAAAGGCACTCTGACGACAAAACTACTGTCCAATAGCTAAACGGCAAGAGCCCAATTTCCACCAAATTAGAATCTATGGATGGTTTTAGTAGTTTAACTAAATTTAGAGATCCAAGTTAGACTGGAGAGATCAGAGGTTCTCCGCTGAGCTACCGCAGTGTCTGTGGCGAGAAATACCCAGCCGGGATGAGGAGCTCAATCGGTTAAGATATTTTGCATCCTGATTCTGCCAGGCGAAAGGCACTCTGACGACAAAACTACTGTCCAATAGCTAAACGGCAAGAGCCCAAGTTCCAGCAATTTAGAATCTATGGGTAATTTTAGTAGTTTAACTACATTTAGAGATCCAAGTTAGACTGGAGAGATCAGAGGTTCTCCGCTGAGCTACCGCAGTGTCTGTGGCGAGAAATACCCAGCCGGGATGAGGAGCTCAATCAGTTAAGATA
This sequence comes from Oncorhynchus keta, assembly GCF_023373465.1. Lineage (NCBI taxonomy): Eukaryota > Metazoa > Chordata > Actinopteri > Salmoniformes > Salmonidae > Oncorhynchus > Oncorhynchus keta. Next base: position 86,291 of record NW_026290487.1, read on the forward strand.
TTTTGCATCCTGATTCTGCCAGGCGAAAGGCACTCTGACGACAAAACTACTGTCCAATAGCTAAACGGCAAGAGCCCAAGTTCCAGCAATTTAGAATCTACAAGTGATTTGAGTCAGGTGGCAAATTACCCGAAGTCAAATGGTTGTCTAAATGAATTCAGAATTCAAGAAGTCAGCACCAAAGTAATGGCAAAATGTCTCTTTATATACCTTTTGATTCTCTGCACCCGATCTGCTGCTCCTCCCATCCCCTCAGAGCAGAGGGGGTGATGACACATCTCACAACAGGAAATACTTTTCGTACAGTGCATATATGGGCCTCTGTTTATGACAGAGCCTATTACTCTAGCAACAATGAGGAAACACTTTTCTTACAGTGCATATATGGGCCTCTGTTTATGACAGAGCCTATTACTCTAGCAACAATGAGGAAATACTTTTCTTTCAGTGCATATATGGGCCTCTGTTCATGACAGAGCCTATTACTCTAGCAACAATGAGGAAACACTTTTCTTACAGTGCATATATGGGCCTCTGTTCATGACAGTGCCCTCACTCTATCAGCAATGAGTCTATCAGCTTTTCCCATTCAGAGGTGTCACTTGAGGCAGAGGGCGATTCTTCCTGACACCAGTCAGGTTCAGTAGTTGGTTGGCTTGAGTCGTCCTCTGGTGGCTTTGCCCAATCCGGTATTTCAGTAGGCGAGGTCATCTCTGTCTCTACCCTTGGTGGGTAAGACAGGGGAAGAGGACCAGGAGGTAGATCCATTTGGCGTTTTACTACACCCTCTCCAGGATCTACCCCTGTCTCTTTTCTCTTACTGCCTTTAACCAGACTCTGATTTCCAACTCTAGCTATCCCTAGCACTAGTCCGTCTGACCTAGCCGTTATTCCCCATACTGTTGCCCAACTACGATGTCTCGGCATTGTTTCCTTATAATCAGCTCTGGCCCGCATTCTCAAATATACACCATCTGTATGTCTACATCTAGAAATTATTCTGCCATTTTCAAATAGATCAGCATATTCTCCCTCCATAGGCCAAAACTCATGTTCGTCCTCGCTATACCCCTCCTGCCTTTTTCTATCACAATTCTTGAAGCATAAACATCTCTTGCAAAGCGGCATAACACTAACACCATCGTCCTCACCCCACTGGGAGGTGTACTTTCCTCTGGTTCCTGATTCACAGCCTGTGCATCTTTGAACCCGTCTCTGTTGTCCTTCTTCTCCAACCTGTTGAATAGGTCTCATAAGCCATCCCATGTAATTCAACAGTGCCAGTTCTCTTATCCCAGTCTACTTCTTGTCCCTTGTAAACCATTGTTAAATTGAACTCTTCTGGCTCTTCTACATGTCCCCATTTGTTTCCCTTGTTTACTATGGGTTTTAGTTTTGGCCACTTATTTCTGAGGGCTAGACACAACATACATACGCTGTCTAACATTCGTCCTCTTAACATTAATCTCCCGCTGAGTTCCCCTTCAGTACTTCTATCACATGAGCCACAGATTTTAAAAGCGTCTGGGTGAGGAATTATTAGTACTGGCGCTATCCACCCTACAGGATAATTCCTAGTGTCTGGGAACTCTGGCATACCCTCACTTTCTAATTCTTGCCATCTGGTCATTACTCTGTGCCCTATTGGCCTATTGTCTTCTGCTTCTTCTTCCCACTCTTCATCCCAGGACTGGGTGTCTTCAATGGGGCCCTGGAGAAAGAAAGGTTATTCTCCTATTGTTTACCTTGCCCCTTCCTAGTCCTCTTTTTGTCCCTGCGACTTTGAGGCCCATCGTTCCCTTTGGGGTTATTCTGGGTCAGAGCTCCTACAGCTCTTTCTGCGGCCACGGTCAGGTCGGCCAGTCTATGTCCTAAGACTGCGAGGTTGTCCCTATATCTTAGCTCTAACTTTGTGTCTGGACCATTCCTTTCAGGCCCTCTTTGCTCAGGTCTGGGGGCACTGAGGTAATACAAGTGTGCCAGTAAGAATGTCTATGATTCCCTGGCTCCCTAAGCCTGAACCCATTTTGCCTCCTAAGGGTTCCTCTTCTGTGCTTCCTACTGAAGTCAGCCAGAGTTTCACTTCCCCCTGTCTCAGTACACCCAATCACTTTGGACATTGGCTCTCTCCTAGCCTTTCTAATGGCTATTTTATCGTCTGCACTACATAATTGCGGCCACATAATTGCTTAGGTTCCACTGGCCACAGCTGAGTCTTTCCCATTTTGGTGGGAAGATTTGGCAACTCCATAGTGGTCTAGCACTCCCGTACATGAACCAAGGGCTCTGTTTTAGCATGGTGAGGTCTTCCTGAGACCAATGGGCTTCCAGGTCTTTGACTATCAGAGCCTCGTCCCACTGCCCGGTCAGCGTACCATTTCCTATGTCCCCAGCCACCCTCCGGTGGTTAAGGGTCAAGGTTCGGTATCCCGGCTTCCTCCATGCCTTTCTGGGCCATGATTCGCTTTTCCAGAGATTCAGGTTGGGTCCGTTGGGACTCAACTTCCTGATTCATCTGTCCCCCTCCTCTGTTACTGGCCCCGTGGCTCCCCACGAAGTCACTGGGCCCGCATAAGTACCAATGGGGTCATGGCTACGCCTAATGCGGTATGCTACACCCCCTTGGTAACAAGGTGCGCATATGAAGGTGGTTCCGCCTAACACCACCCCATTGGTAGAGTCTATCCCTAGTGGCAATGGTTCCAATTGGCCACAACCCCACAATTTGTATATGCCTTAAGGGCATCTAAATGTCTTGCCCACATGTCTATGAACCATATTCTACTCTCCTCTACCTCTATTAATACCCCTGCTTCCCCTACTGGTTCTGTCACTGGGTGGGGCACTATTACTTTAGCCATCCTTACCCCGTCCCATGGCTTGACGTGTTCCTCCTGGTCCTGCTGGGAGTGGAGGGAACGAATATGGGTAAACACAATCCCCAAACTACTTTCAAAATGTTTGTGGGCCACCCCATTTCTTCTCCGCAACTTAGGATCAATAGGACAGTTACCCAGAGGACCAGTGGGACGGCCTTTAAGGCTGTGTTCCGCTGATCTTTTGGTTTCAGTTTTCTCATTAATTTGACTATTTGGACACATAGCACGCCAACTGGGCCTGCTTCAATGACCCGTGCCACATAGTGTATTCCAATTATGGTAGCACACATAGGTTCCATTTTACCGTCTGTTCCGTTCTTCTCTATTGCACCTAGTTTACTTACTACAGTCATAGCTGCAGCTAAGGCTTCTAAGCATAGACAGACCAAATAACATTTTCCTAATATTGTGTACATTCTCTGTATTAGTATTATTGGTACAACGGACAACATTATTCTTTGTCCCATCGTTAACCCTAGTCTAGCAGTGGCCACTAATGAATTGACAAACAGAGTAACCCAAGTTACTAAGCCATTATTATGCCTATTTTCCCATGCTATTTTCCCAAAAACTACGAGAACTAATATTTGACAACAGATGTTTTCCCATTCCTGGTCAGCGAAGGGACTGCATGCCTCAGCCGAGGTGTCATGGTCAGTTTCGTTGGAAGTCATGGTAGAGGATATCTTTAAGTTTCACTGCCTAAAGATTCTGGTTGTTTATTTAAGTTGTGTTGAGAGCAGGATGATTCTTTATCTCTGATCAGGAAGGTGTCGTGACCTGAGTTGTTCAGGGTTCACTTATGTAGTCACTTTTTGCCCCTTAAACTTGGGTCACATCCGTTCCTCTCGGGGTCATGAGCAGTACATCCTGTTCAACAGGAACTGCTGGTCCCTGTCTTCTAGGAGGATGCACTCTCTCATATACCATGCTCCAGATGATCAGTCCTTTTAACAACCATCTGATCCCCTTGAAGATTGACCAGGTAATTGTTAGGGCCAGTTTACTTATTTTGACCAGTAGTTTAAACAGCCCTTTCCAAATTCTCTTGAACACTTTGTCTATCGGCATGCCTAATTCTTTTGCATACCCTAACGCTGCCGTTATTGTGACATTTTCACCTAGGCTGTTGTTCCACTTAGTGTAATTAGTTCTGCTTTTAGCTTTACAGTGGGGAAACCTGGACACTCAGTTTCATTGGCTGTGTCACATTGTACCTGGATGCCCCATTTCTTTGTGTTCTAAATGTGATTAAGTCACTTTCACATTTTTTGTTGCTCTAGGTATATTACTTTACTTACTCTAGGTATATTACTCTTCCTGTTTCTTTAGGTATATTACTTTTCCCATTTCTACATTTTCTTGATCATATTTTAGGCCCAAATACAATCCTAATATGGTGGCGCTGGGGACGCCAACTATAATTAAAACATACTTACCCACCAGCATCATCCTATCTTACATTCCCTATGCTTTGTTCTGTACTCCCCCAACTTCATATGTCCAGTGAAATATAAGAGGAGAGCATCTTTTAGTTTATTTTTTAACTATTGGGTTTCTGGGTTTGGATAGGCCCTCTCCAGGGTCTGATCAAAATGGCAGTTTCACCCTAGCAAGGAATGATTTCTTAGGTGGGCTATATTCTCTTTTGAGTGCTGCCTTTTGTTTACCTTTTCCCTCTCCAGCAGCACTATCTCTACATATGTACTTGTGACAAGAGTAGACTCCTTCAGTTTTATACACTGGGTCCTGGGCTAAGTACAGCTGCCATCCTAGGCCTAACCTGTACCTTCTCCTGCCATCTCCATCATAATTTCCTCCAGTCATGGGGGTGACGAAAGTGAACATTTGTTCCTTTTCCATTGCTCTGCCCCAGTGTAGCTCTCTAACTGGTCTGCATTGACCTTCCGACCAACACCTTCTCATCCATCCAGGATGTTTGTTGGTTGTTGTCTAGGGGATATCTGTCCACCTGGTCCCAACCCGTGGACTCCAGAAGCACTCCATCCCAGGCTACACTAGGGTCTACTAGGATCCATTCACCTTGTCCTGTTTCCATCCAGGCCTGTCTGTTGACTCTGTCTATCCCATATCCATCACTAGGTCCCTCTCCAAGGTCCCTATCTCTCAGATACTCATAGCTGGAGTTAAATTGGAACCTTTGACCTGTTAGAGCTGGGTCTGGGCCTGCAGTTCCAGTGGGAATTGGCCAGAGTGGTACTTCTATTCTAACTGGGGTTAAGAGGGCACTTCTGGTTAGTTTGACCTCTGTGACCCTCTGTCTGCGACATTCCAGGCAATCTTTGTCTGAGATGTTTCCATATCTATCCCAGGCACACTGGCACCCTCTGAGGTCCCAGGAACCATTAATGGTCCTTATGTCTAGTGCACAGTTGGTCATGGTGTTGCAGTTGCACCTGCCACACGTCTGAACTCTTCCATACCTGCACCTATACTCCCCTGAGGCTCCATCAGAGCACATCTCTAGTTGCCTGATGCTCAGCTCAGCGGGCCCTTCGTATTGCATATCGCCAGTGGGCTCTTTGCATACGTCACAAGGGACACACTTCAGTCTGCTTGAGCCAGGTAGACCTGTCGGAACGCTTCGTTCCCGGACTACTCTTCCTGTGCTCCCTCCTTTGAGGCCCTAAAATGCTGTTTGGACTCCTCCTGACTTGGAGGCCTGCTCTGCACTCTAGGAGGTATTTCCAGTCTGGTACTATTGCAGAGGAAATACTTTCCTAAGTTGTGCTATGTCAACTGTTCTTCCACAAGCTGTCCTTACAGTATTAGCGCTTATTATTTCCTCAATAATACGTTTTTTACTGTATTTCTTGGGTATTACCAGGTCACTGTTGTCTGCCGCTGGATTTGTTCTAATCCTGATCCAGTCTCCTACCTTTAAAACACAAGGTAGAGGGGTAGACTGGGGATTAGGAATATCCACCGTACTATTTTGTCCTGGTAATCCCATTAACTCTCTTGGACTAGGCCCTGAACTGGTTGGGGTGCTACTTAACTCTATGCATGCTTGCACTAGCTTTGGTCCCCAATCTTTGTCCGCTCTCCACAACCCCAAAGTTGTTTTGAGTTTGCCAATGGTCCTCTCTGCACACCCATTTGCTTGAGGTGTGTAGGGAGGTGAGAAAGTGTGCTTTACTCCCCTCTGGGTGCACCATTCCTCTACCTTTTTGTTTTTATACTGACGTCCTTCGTCAGTCCTGATCGATTGAAACCGTCCTAGGGTCAAAGTCAAAAGGTTAAGCATTGTCAACACAGGCAGAGCATTGCATGTTTTCGCTGTGTGTACCATTGTGTAGCCTGTTGCCATGCACACTGCTACTATAGCATATCTATGTCCCAGTACCGTAGCACTTTTCATGGGACCCATAGTGTCTAATGCTATTTGACTCCAGGGCGTGCATGTTTTGATGTGTTGATCAGACACTCTTCCTAGATTACTAGGCTTTTGCTCTTGACAGGTAATACACTGCTGGCACACCAGTTTGGCCTCTACTGGGTCAAATTCTATCTGGTCCTGTCTAAGGCGCTTTATAAATATTTTAGGACCTGGGTGTCCCCAATCTATGTGTAACGCCTTAAGTTTGTCTGCTTCAGTTCTGTAGAGAACTATTCTGCCCATCTGGACTAGTTCATCTACTTCCCTGTTGCCTTGTTGATTGAAGTCAGCTTCCTTTCCACCCCCATCTACTGTGTGGGCTTTTTGGTGACTGACAACAATATCCATTCTATCCATTAACTCATGGATCTTTCTCCACTCTCCTTCGTGCTGAATTGTTTTGTTTTTAGCACTTCTGTAACCATTGTTCTGCCATATCTTTTTGTCAGAAGTCATGGCCTGGGCACTGTAGTAACTGTCTGTAACCAGTTCTATTCTCTTTAGATTGGGTGTAGAACAGTGTAGCAGTGCTTCCATTATGGCCATGACTTCTGCTTTCTGGGCAGTGCCTGCTATTTCTTGTTTCCTTTTTATGAGTGTTTCGCCAGTGGCTTTGTTTTTTTTTTTTTACAATAAAACCCCACTTGGTTACTTCCTGTTTTCTCACTTCCATCCGTGAGCACTACTATGTCCCTAGGTTTATCCTCCTTTGGTTTCACCTTGACTGTTGTAGGTCCTGGTCCTGGCTCGTCAGTGTCCCATCCTTGGTCACTGATGAACATAACTCCTAACTTATGTACGTTCCTCCACTTATCCCAAGTGGTGGTTTTAATACCTACCATTTTTTTGTATGGTTAGTGGCCCATAGTTCGTTTAGTTCTGTGTCTTTTATGATTATGGCCTGTCCTTGGGCAAGGGACACTATTTTGTTCCAGTATAGCTCTAGCAGGGCCATTTTAGCCCCTGTACTGGAGTACTTCATTGTGGGCCCTTTCAGCTGTTTGCTGTAACATTTTAATTGTTTTTTCCTGATAGCTCATTTGAAATCCAAATGTAGCCATCCCTCACCACCTCTGGCCCTTCAGGTTTCAGACACAACCAGAGGGGTACGTTGGGGTCTCTGGGCTCATGTTCTTGGGCTTCTATGGCCATTAATTTCACATTTTCCCAGGATTCTTCCATTTTCTTATCCCATGTTATGGTTTGTCTACCATATTCTTTGTGTGACATGTCTCTTTGGTGATCTTCTCTTGTTATGCCTCTGTAGCAATGCTTTGCAGCTCTGTTATAACCTTTGTCGTGGTTTCTTAGATACCCTATTTTGCCTAGGGCCCTCTGCATTTCCTTTACTGTGTGAGGCTTGCTGAGCTCTGCTACTTTTTCAAATAAATTTTGGCTTGCGGTGATTCCAGTGCCTATAGTGAAACCGAGAAAGTTCACTTCCTCTCGACCTATTTGGCTCTTTGTCAAGTTCAGTTTCATGCCTGCTCTGTTGAGTCTGTCTAGGGCCTCTACTACTGCCTCTGTGTGTTCTGACTCTCTCTATTTGGTCTGGAACCAAAAAAAAATTCATTTTTATGACTCCCCTTACTTATAATTATTTTGCGTCCGATAAGCTGAGGAGATTTTCTTCTCCTTGTAGCATATTTATCCCTATGTGGTTTATTATTTTCATATCCTTTTTTTAAAGTCCATCCTGAAATTTTAGGTGTCCACTCTTTGCATTATTTATTAAAGTCCCATTCCCTACTCCTGTGTCAGTGTCTAACTGACCTAATACATTTGCACATCACTATCTGTCTCAGCTCTTTCAATGTAGTTATGTCTATGTTTAACTTCCTCTTAACTGCTGCTTTTAATGGCTGTGGTTTAAAACCGGCCTTTTTCGCTTCCGCATCTGCTTCTTGTTGCCGCAGCTAATACTGACAGTACCAGATATGGTCTCTGTCTCCAAATATTGACTGACTGTCTCACTGTCTCCCTGTTTACACTAATGCATTTTATAGAACTCAACATTTTTATGTAGATAATTATATAGTTCAACTTAATTAACCCGATACTCTCAATGACCCTGGGTCACAACAGATGCCATATATTCTTGTAATCTTTCTACTATTTGAAGACAAACCTTCAAATGATTAGATAAGGCCAAAACGCTGCTAAACATAGCATATGTTTTCTGTACTAATGAAATCTATCTTTCGGGAGTCCACTGTATTTTATCTAACAATAACCTGGGTTAATCTTAACTCAGTCTCATCAATAATTGTATATATGTTGCGTAGTATGTGATCCATTACCTACAGTACTTTATTATCCCTAAGAACTGCAACATATTTATTTTCATAATTAAATTTAATGCTTATAAAATCACTCTTTTTCTAACTTCATCTTTTTTTCTGCCCTGTTGGCTTAAAATATACCCTAAATATTTAACATAAACTTCCTGCATGGCTCTCAACATTACACTAGTGTCTCCTAGATTCGTTGGAGTCCCGTCTTGTAGCAGGGCCATTGCCATGGGGTACCAGGGCTGTGCATAGAAGGCCACTTTGCCACAATACACACTTACATTCTCTGGCCCCCTTCTTTTTCTGGAATGACCTTTAATTAGAACCCAATTTCGTATATTACCCATATCCCATATTACTACGAGGTCTGCCTGCCTTAACGGCGCTGAAAATAATTCACTATTGTTAGCATAGCCTCTTTGAGGAGCCCTTCCGGGATTTTGTATTGTTTTACTGGAGGATGCACACCACCTATTATGGTATGTGCAAACTCAGGGCCTAAAGTTCCACAGTCATTTTTATACCGCTGTACGTTTATGTTGTGTAATTTTTTGACTATTCTTTTGGTACAGGCCTCAGGCAGTTCTGACCCTTTGGCTATTCTCTCTATTTGTCCTGTTACGTCTACTGGCTTGTAATGGTTTATTTTTACTTTTCCTACGTGATGTAGTAGTTTTGCATCTGGTAAGGTTAGTAGGTTTTCCCTTCCTTGAATCATATTGATCCCGAAAGTTTCTATTATGGGCATTTCTTTCTCATGTCCGTCAGGGAACAATACTGTAGTAGTACCCACTGGTTTACCTGGAAGAGAGGTCATGCTACATTGAGCCCCTGTGTCTATTAGAAAATTTGTCCCGTCTAAATTAATCATTAGATTCTTTTCCAGGGTTCCCTCTTCCCAGTTTGCACTATCCTATTTTTTATCAGGGTTGGCAGCTTTCCAGGCAGCATACCTGGCTCTGCGCTCGTCTCTGTCCTCTTTTGTTAGGGCCTGGAACTCTTCTTTTGTTAGGTAGTCTGGTTTTTTTGGTCCGTGAGGGTCGTCTGGCTTAGAGTCTTTGTCTCTAGGTTTGTATAGGGGCTTGTCTTTTGCCTCGTCCCTTTTCGGATATCTCGGACGGGTATCCTTAGGGGTTGATTTATTTTGTGGCTTAGGCTGGGAGTTGTCTCTCCTCCCTGGTGTCAGGTCAACTTTGTTTCGGTATGGGTCATCTTTTTCCTCAGTTTGAACCCTGCTTATCTTAGGTTTCTCCTTTTCCTTTTTTCTTTTCTCTACATTGGCTTCCATCTGGGTGATTTGTTTCCAGAGGAAGTTCCATTCTCCTTTGTTTGATTTGGGGTCTAGGCTTTCTAGCAGGTTAAAACAGGGATCCCCGTCAGCTTCGGCCCTATCTACGCAACACTCTAGTGCTTCCTCTGTGCCTATGTACTGGTCTGCATGTGCGAAACATACTTTCCACGGGAGGCCCTTTTCTCTATCTTCCTTCAGCCTTGCTTTCACCTTTCTCCTTTTGTTTGCTGGGGTCCCTAGTGCGCTGACGCACTGGTCCCAGGTCCCTTTTAGTTTGGTGCCTAATGCTTTGTTCAGGAAAATCAATTTGGCATGATCACCTATGCCTAACTCTGAGGCCTTATCACTGACTTCATGCGCATAGGCTAGCCGATCATCACCCTGGGTGTAAGGTGGCATAGTCTCTTTCAGGAATTTGATTTGGCCCATAAGTTCTTTGGCTTGCGGTGGAGGGTGTGGGGTGTCATCCCCTGGTTCTGGGTCTGAGTCCGACTCCACCTCTGACAAATCTCTCCTTCCTGGAGAGTGGCTGTTTTTTGTTCCCGGACGGCCTTTCCGATTTACAGGGGTCACCGGGGGGCTGAAGAAGAGTTCCTCTCCGTCCTCTTCCTCATCTGTCGTTTGAGTTGGAGGTGCAGCCCTAGACGTTCTTCTGGGCGCCGGTCTGGGTATTTCTTCTTCGTCTGATTCTTGGTCTGGTCTGCTATTGTGAAACACCATGGGTTCACGAGATGGCCCTGGAGTGGCTACTCTGACCCTCCGTGGGCCTTTATCGGGTAGGGGCTCTATGTGGGCCAGCAAATCCAGCAACAGCTGTCTATGGCCATCATGTCCGGCCATGAGTTGAGTTAATTTGGCCGGATTCCCTAGTTTTGGGTTGTCTATAACATCCCTTGAGCTGGGCGAATGGGATACTCTTTTACAGGTTCTCCTGGACAGGGTTTGTTGTTTCAGGACTACTCTTCCTCTGTGGTCCTCTGGGCTGGCCTCTCTGGACCAGGGCCCTCCCACAGGGTAGGTGTTTTGTCCATACCAGGGTCCCAGCTGCGGATTGTCAGCCAGGGCCAGGGTCTGTACTTCATGCTCAGCTGGAGTCCTGGTGATAAGTCTCCCTCTAGCGGGCCTGAAGGCTCTTGCCTTTATGGCTGGTGGGTTTGTCCATTCTCCCAATTCTCCGGTACTGGGCGGGGCGAGTGTTGGGTTTATTACTATGACTAGGCGTGTATCTCCTGGTCCCGGGTTCCTTTGATCCCATCTAACTGCGGCCCTGCACATCATTTTCACGAACAATTGTTGGGAACCGTGGGGCCCTGCGAAAATGCCTGAGCTCACACATGGGGTGGCAATGCTTTCGCTGCCTGGGAGGTGGGCACAGATATTGTCGCAGACCTCTCTAAGTCGATTCTCAAAATCTAGGCAACTCATTCCCCTTTCCCTACCATCCGGGCCGACTGCATGAAGGAGGTGAGTGGCCCAGTATTGATCAGGGCGCTTCCAGCCTATTGGTCCTCTTACCACCTGTCCTACTGGAATGGGGCGTACTTGCCCTTCTCTCCTTTCGTTGGTTAACCACTCAGGAGTGGAGTTTTCCGCGATGGCACCGGCTATTCCGGCACCATGGCACCGCTGGCCATTGGCTGCATTTACCAGACCATAGGTGGTGCTGGCCAGGGCATTCCCCTGTTCTATTTCTACCCTGAGTCCTCCGTTCAGGTCCTGGATGAATATCGTTTTATTCGCTTGTTGAGGCCTCATTGGCTTTGGGTTGGTCCTGGGAGGCTGTGTCAGCCTTGACCCAGGACCAGGTGGCCCTGGTGAAGTTCTAGGGAGGGGCAGGATGGGTTGCCGGTCTCCCCAAAATGCTCCCAGACTCCTCCTTGGCTCTGGGGGTTCTTGAGGGGGCTCGTAACCCCCAGGTGTTTGGAGGGTGTTGAAGGGTGGGAACTATCCAGTCTCCTGCTGGAGCCCCGGGGGTGGTTTCCCCTTCTAGCTCATCTTCTTCCTCTGATGTGGTATAAACTTCATCATAGGAAACACTACCTATTTCAGTAGGATCTACCAACGGTGGGGGATCATAGGATCCCCTAGGGGTAGAGTGGGCCGACGGATTGGCCCTCGGCCTAGCTCCCTGGTTTTGCCATCCCGTTATGTCAGGATATAGCCCCCCTGTTTGGGGGGTGGTTAGGGGCTGCATTCTTGCCAGAGTCTGTTGGGGGGTTGCTGGCGGAGCGGTCGGGGGGTCCCGTTCGTTTGGGCTGTAGACCGTCATGGCCGATATGGGCCTTGCTGGTTGGATTTCATCTTGCTCGTCTTTTTCCCCCGACAGGATGTCCTCTGCTGAGGCCAGGTTGTCTCCACTGAGGTCATGCATTTTGATTTTTGCTATGGTTGTTTCCCAGTTTCCCCCATGCCGCGCTAAACCTATTGCGTCTGGCCAGTATGACCTTAGGTCATGCATTATCATGGCCAGCCGCGCGTTGTGTTCTTCAACTTGCTCATCTGGGGTAGTCACAGTCAATAACACATCTCTAGGGTTCCATAGTCACAGTCAATAACACATCTCTAGGGTTCCATAGTCACAGTCAATAACACATCTCTAGGCTTCCATAGTCACAGTCAATAACACATCTCTAGGGTTCCATAGTCACAGTCAATAACACATCTCTAGGGTTCCATAGTCACAGTCAATAACACATCTCTAGGGTTCCATACTGGTCCATAGTCACAGTCAATAACACATCTCTAGGGTTCCATAGTCACAGTCATTAACACATCTCTAGGCTTCCATAGTCACAGTCAATAACACATCTCTAGGGTTCCATAGTCACAGTCAATAACACATCTCTAGGGTTCCATAGTCACAGTCAATAACACATCTCTAGGGTTCCATAGTCACAGTCAATAACACATCTCTAGGGTTCCATAGTCACAGTCAATAACACATCTCTATGGTTCCATAGTGATAGAGGAAATTATGGTTGAAATGACTAATTATGTATACATTCCAATCAGAACTGACTAGTCCAAATGCTATAATGTACTGTACATGTGAATTTTCTCTCTTGCTCCCTTTCCCAATTGTATATAATGTAGTCAGGAGTTTAGTAACAATGAAGGTCTGTTCCTTAGTTCATTCAGTTGTACAAATCTCCAGGTGGTGGGAACGGGCCATCTCCAGATTGTCGAGAATGTTGATTTATACTGACTGGCCTTGACTTCGTGCTGATAACGCAAAGGCTCAAGAGCTAGGGGCCCCTCTGCTTGTGAAATAGAACGTTTGGAAAACGCTGACGTCATTTTCAGTTTATAACCTGTGGAAATGTGTGTATGCATTTAGTACTCTCTGGAATTAAACGCTCTTACCTGACTTTTAAGACTGGTCTCGATCTACTTCATACATAATTAATGAACTTACACCTCATTAATGAATTAGAAACGAGTGCGAATTTGGTTTTGGCTGTAAAACAATAAGGAATTTAGAAATTCCTCTATCAATTGTCACAGTCAATAACACATCTCTAGGGTTCCATGCTGGTCCATAGTCACAGTCAATAACACATCTCTAGGGTTCCATGGTCACAGTCAATAACACATCTCTAGGGTTCCATAGTCACAGTCAATAACACATCTCTAGGGTTCCATACTGGTCCATAGTCACAGTCAATAACACATCTCTAGGGTTCCATAGTCACAGTCAATAACACATCTCTAGGGTTCCATAGTCACAGTCAATAACACATCTCTAGGGTTCCATAGTCACAGTCAATAACACATCTCTAGGGTTCCATGGTCACAGTCAATAACACATCTCTAGGGTTCCATAGTCACAGTCAATAACACATCTCTAGGGTTCCATAGTCACAGTCAATAACACATCTCTAGGGTTCCATAGTCACAGTCAATAACACATCTCTAGGGTTCCATAGTCACAGTCAATAACACATCTCTAGGGTTCCATAGTCACAGTCAATAACACATCTCTAGGGTTCCATAGTCACAGTCAATAACACATTGTCGCGATACGAAACCTTCAGCCCCGCCCCTTGGCCGGCAGCGGGGTTGCTAGAGGTGGTTAGCGTCCCGTTCCTGGATTGGACAGGGCACTATAGGTACTTCAGGTTATCTCGGTATAACCAGGACCGCATCTCGTAGCCCTGCCTCTCTTTCTATATCGAAACGTTGTCCGCGTAGAGAGGTCTTTTGCCTTGTCACTCTCAACGGTCTAGCTCTAGCTGGGATGTGTGAACCCCACCTTTATCCTCCAGACTCTTTGTTTCACCACTAATTGGTCCTTGAGTTATTATTAAGCACTAGTCCTACCAGTCTCTATATGATTTCCCTGTGGTTGAGTGTTTCCCCTCTGTGATGTATCTAGTTTAAAGTGTGAGGACCTTTAGTCAACTTAGTCTCACTACTCTGCCCGTCGGCTATGTATCGCTTGGATAATAAAACTTAGATAGATCGATAAGACAATTAAATGAATCACTACTGGACACACCTTCCTCTTTGTCTTTTAACAGTAACTCATTCTGTCATAGAGCCCCGATCTCCGTTTCCAGTGTCCCGGTAGCGGGGAGTGTCAGAGTTGTTATCTCCCGTGCCGTTAACTGTCTTTGAGAGAACCGTTTACTCGAGACAAAATAAGACTACCATTTATTTTTGAAAACACTCTGTTTTTGTCTTTTACAATCAAACACACTTCAAAATACACAATTGTTACTCGGTCACACACAGCGCTAATCAAAAACATGCACTTGCCTTAATGCTCTATAAAAATGCCTGGTACAATGATAACACTTATCTCTACATTAAATGCTTATAATAGTTATTTAATTACCTTTGAGAGATGACGAGGAGGCCCACGAGATCAGGAGCAGAGTTTCAATCGGTCAGAGTTCTTTTAGAATTTAGTTAGTAACGACTTCCCTCTACTGGCTGAAAGGTTGTCTTGAAGTCGGCAGTTTGCTAAATTGAGAGATTCAAGTTTGGACTGGATGAGAGAACCCGCTGGTGATTCCCTGCCCCACTGGAATATCGAAAGTCTGCGTTCACGACTAGGGCTAGGTACTGAGCTCAACCGAGAGTTGCAGATCCGAAGACTGGCCCTGGGTGTAATCGCGTCAGTATACAAGCACCAAGGCCGCGGGCGACAGGGTCAATTCAGATAACCGTAGGTATTAACAGGAGATCAACTTAAGGACTAGAGAGACTCTCAGAGCCGTTGAACTACCGCAGTGTCCGTGCCATGTAACTAGGGCTAGGTACTGAGCTCAACCGAGAGTTGCAGATCCGAAGACTGGCCCTGGGTGTAATCGCGTCAGTATACAAGCACCAAGGCCACAGGCGAGAGAACAGCTGTTCAATAGTTAAACAGTATAACGGAGAGACCCTTCTCAGATCCAACAAGTTAGAACCTTTAAATTGAGAGATTCAAGTTTGGACTGAATGAGAGAACCCGCTGGTGATTCCCTGCCCCACTGGAATATCGAAAAGTCTGCGTCACACGACTAGGGCTAGGTACTGAGCTCAACCGAGAGTTGCAGATCCGAAGACTGGCCCTGGGTGTAATCGCGTCAGTATACAAGCACCAAGGCCGCGGGCGACAGGGTCAATTCAGATAACCGTAGGTATTAACAGGAGATCAACTTAAGGACTAGAGAGACTCTCAGAGCCGTTGAACTACCGCAGTGTCCGTGCCATGTAACTAGGGCCAGGTACTGAGCTCAACCGAGAGTTGCAGATCCGAAGACTGGCCCTGGGTGTAATCGCGTCAGTATACAAGCACCAAGGCCACAGGCGAGAGAACAGCTGTTCAATAGTTAAACAGTATAACGGAGAGACCCTTCTCAGATCCAACAAGTTAGAATCTTTAAGTAATTTGAGTCAGGTGGCAATTACCCGAAGTCAAATGGTTGTCTAAATGAATTCAGAATTCAAGAAGTCAGCGCCAAAGTAATGGCAAATGTCTCTTTATATACCTTTTGATTCTCTGCACCCGATCTGCTGCTCCTCCCATTCCCTCAGAGCAGAGAGGATGATGACATATCTTACAACAGGAAATACTTTTCATACAGTGCATATATGGGCCTCCGGTTACGACAGAGCCTATCACTCTAGCAACAATGAGGAAACATTTTTCTTACAGTGCATATATGGGCCTCTGTTCATGACAGTGCCCTCACTCTATCAGCAATGAGTCTATCAGCTGTTCCCATTCAGAGGTGTCACTTGAGGCAGAGGGCGATTCTTCCTGACACCAGTCAGGTTCAGTAGTTGGTTGGCTTGAGTCGTCCTCTGGTGGCTTTGCCCAATCCGGTATTTCAGTAGGCGAGGTCATCTCTGTCTCTACCCTTGGTGGGTAAGACAGGGGAAGAGGACCAGGAGGTAGATCCATTTGGCGTTTTACTACAACATCTCTATGGTTCCATAGTGATAGAGGAAATTATGGTTGAAATGACTAATTATGTATACATTCCAATCAGAACTGACTAGTCCAAATGCTATAATGTACTGTACATGTGAATTTTCTCTCTTGCTCCCTTTCCCAATTGTATATAATGTAGTCAGGAGTTTAGTAACAATGAAGGTCTGTTCCTTAGTTCATTCAGTTGTACAAATCTCCAGGTGGTGGGAACGGGCCATCTCCAGATTGTCGAGAATGTTGATTTATACTGACTGGCCTTGACTTCGTGCTGATAACGCCAAGGCTCAAGAGCTAGGGCCCCTCTGCTTGTGAAATAGAACGTTTGGAAAACGCTGACGTCATTTTCAGTTTATAACCTGTGGAAATGTGTGTATGCATTTAGTACTCTCTGGAATTAAACACTCTTACCTGACTTTTAAGACTGGTCTCGATCTACTTCATACATAATTAATGAACTTACACCTCATTAATGAATTAGAAACGAGTGCGAATTTGGTTTTGGCTGTAAAACAATAAGGAATTTAGAAATTCCTCTATCAATTGTCACAGTCAATAACACATCTCTAGGGTTCCATAGTCACAGTCAATAACACATCTCTAGGGTTCCATAGTCACAGTCAATAACACATCTCTAGGGTTCCATAGTCACAGTCAATAACACATCTCTAGGGTTCCATAGTCACAGTCAATAACACATCTCTAGGGCTCCATGCTGGTTCTTTACCTTGCACCACACCAAGACAGCAGTAGAGGGGTACTTCACCTGCACCACACCAAGAGAGCAGTAGAGGGGTACTTCACCTGCACCACACCAAGAGAGCAGTAGAGGGGTACTTCACCTGCACCACACCAAGAGAGCAGTAGAGGGGTACTTCACCTGCACCACACCAAGAGAGCAGTAGAGGGGTACTTCACCTGCACCACACCAAGAGAGCAGTAGAGGGGTACTTCACCTGCACCACACCAAGACAGCAGTAGAGGGTACTTCACCTGCACCACACCAAGAGAGCAGTAGAGGGGTACTTCACCTGCACCACACCAAGACAGCAGTAGAGGGGTACTTCACCTGAATACCTCCACGATGACTCTGGATCTTAGTACCTCCACAATGACTCTGGATCTGAGTACCTCCACGATGACTCTGGATCTGAGTACCTCCACGATGACTCTGGATCTGAGTACCTCCACGATGACTCTGGATCTGAGTACCTCCACGATGACTCTGGATCTGAGTACCTCCACGATGACTCTGGATCTGAGTACCTCCACGATGACTCTGGATCTGAGTACCTCCACGATGACTCTGGATCTGAGTACCTCCACGATGACTCTGGATCTGAGTACCTCCACGATGACTCTGGATCTGAGTACCTCCACGATGACTCTGGATCTGAGTACCTCCACGATGACTCTGGATCTGAGTACCTCCACGATGACTCTGGATCTGAGTACCTCCACGATGACTCTGGATCTGAGTACCTCCCACGATGACTCTGGATCTGAGTACCTCCACGATGACTCTGGATCTGAGTACCTCCACGATGACTCTGGATCTGAGTACCTCCACGATGACTCTGGATCTGAGTACCTCCACGATGACTCTGGATCTGAGTACCTACGATGACTCTGGATCTGACCTCCACAATGACTCTGGATCTGAGTACCTCCACGATGACTCTGGATCTGAGTACCTCCACGATGACTCTGGATCTGAGTACCTCCACGATGACTCTGGATCTGAGTACCTCCACGATGACTCTGGATCTGAGTACCTCCACGATGACTCTGGATCTGAGTACCTCCACGATGACTCTGGATCTGAGTACCTCCACGACGATTTTTAGAACAGAATAGAAGAACAGGCTCTGTATTGCCTCATTATCATCTCCATAACAGCTGTAAATAGAAGAACAGGCTCTGTATTGCTACATTATCATCTCGCCTCCATAACAGCTGTATATAGAAGAACAGGCTCTGTATTGCTACATTATCATCTCGCCTCCATAACAGCTGTATATAGAAGAACAGGCTCTGTATTGCTACATTATCATCTCGCCTCCATAACAGCTGTAAATAGAAGAACAGGCTCTGTATTGCTACATTATCATCTCGCCTCCATAACAGCTGTAAATAGAAGAACAGGCTCTGTATTGCTTCATTATCATCTCATCTCCCCCTGTATGGGCATTCTACTGTAGAAGGATGACACGTAGTGACGTATCCCCCTGTATGGGCATTCTACTGTAGAAGGATGACACGTAGTGACGAATCCCCCTGTATGGAAGGCTGTAGAAGGATGACGTGACGAATCCCCCTGTATGGACATTCTACCATAGAAGGATGACACGTAGTGAGGAATCCCCCTGTATGGGCATTCTACTGTAGGAGATTCTACTAGTGAGAAGGATGACACTGTAGAAGGATGACACGTAGTGAGGAATCCCCCTGTATGGGCATTCTACTGTAGATGGATGACACGTAGTGAGGAATCCCCTGTATGGACATTCTACTGTAGAAGGATGACACGTAGTGACGAATCCCCCTGTATGGGCATTCTACTGTAGATGGATGACATGTAGTGAGGAATCCCCTGTATGGACTGTACTGTAGAAGGATGACACGTAGTGAGTGAGGAATCCCCCTGTATGGGCATTCTACTGTAGATGGATGACATGTAGTGAGGAATCCACCTGTATGGACATTCTACTGTAGAAGGATGACACGTAGTGGAATCCCCCTGTATGGACATTCTACTGTAGAAGGATGACACGTAGTGAGGAATCCCCCTGTATGGACATTCTACTGTAGAAGGATGACACGTAGTGAGGAATCCCCCTGTATGGACATTCTACCGTAGAAGGATGACACGTAGTGAGGAGGTAGTGAGGAATCCCCCTGTATGGACATTCTACCGTAGAAGGATGACACCTGTATGGACATTCTAGTAGAAGGATGGTAGTGAGGAATCCCCCTGTATGGACATTCTACTGTAGAAGGATGACACGTAGTGAGGAATCCCCCTGTATGGACATTCTAGTGTAGAAGGATGACACGTAGTGAGGAATCCCCCTGTATGGGGGCATTCTACTGTAGAAGGATGACACGTAGTGAGGAATGTGTGTAGTGATGCGATGTGTGGTCCCCTGTATGGACAGTTGGTAGAAGGATGACTTGTAATGCCAGGGTAGTGGGTCCGATTCCCGGGACCCCCTACGTAGAATGTATGACATGACTGTACCTTTGGATAAGCGTCTGCTAAAGGATATTATTATTATTATATAAGTATGGGCATTCTACTGTAGAAGGATACGTAGTGAGGAATCCCCTGTATGGGCATTCTACTGTAGAAGGATGACACATAGTGAGGAGTAGTGTAGGAATTCTGGACACTGTAGAAGGATCCCCCTGTATGGACATTCTACTGTAGAAGGATGACATTGTGTGTGAGGAATCCCCCTGTATGGGCATTCTACTGTAGAAGGATGACACGTCCTGGAATCCCCCTGTATGGGCATTCTGTGTAGAAGGATGAACTAGTGAGGAATCCCCCTGTATGGACATTTACTGAGCCAAAGGATGAACTAGTGAGTGAAATGACCCCTTTTTGGACATTCTACCGTAGAAGGATGACACATAGTGAGGAGGTAGTGAGGAATCCCCTGTATGGACATTCTAGTGAAGTTCTACATTGAATGTATTTGATTTTTAATTTAGAACACTGTGTTTTATTTTCCCTCTTTCTTTTATTTAGCCCTTATTTTATTTAACCCTTATTTTATTTAGCCCTTATTTTATTTAGCCCTTATTTTACCAGGTAAGTTGACTGAGAACACATTCTCATTGAAACCAACGCAATTGGGAATAGTTTCAGGGGAGAGGATGGGGGATGAATGTGCCAATTGTAGACTGGGGATGATTAGGTGACCGTGATGGTATGAGGGCCAGATTGGGAATACAGGTACCTTAGCATATGCTACTGTACCTGTAGACTTCCAGTCATTGCGCTAATGCTAGTTACCAGAAGCCACACTGTAACATGGATCTGATTTGGATTAAATATGTGGAATAAATATGTGGAATCATGTGGAAGTTTCATTCATGTCTCTATGATTAAATAAACACTTTGTTTGTTTTTGGCAGGAGAAAGACCAGACTCTGAGGAACCAGAGGAAGAAATGTCCAAACCAGCAAGACCATACCACTGCTCCCAGTGTGCAAAGAGTTTTACCCAGTTAGGGAACATGAAAAGACACGAGAGGACACACACAGGTGATAAACCTTACCATTGCTCCCAGTGTGGAAAGAGTTTTACCGAGATAGGGTCCCTGAAAAAGCACAAGAGAATACATCCAGGAGAAAAGCCATACCACTGCTCCCAGTGTGGAAAGAGTTTTAACCAGTCAAGGGACCTGAAAGATCATAAGAGAATACATACAGGAGAAAAGCGCCACAACTGTTCCCAGTGTGGAAAGAGTTTTACTCAGTTAGGGAGTCTGAAAAGTCATAAGCGAATACACTCTGGAGAGAAGCCTTATCACTGCTCCAAATGTGGAATTGCTTTTTCAATGTTAAACACCTTGAAATTGCATGAGAGAATACACACAGGTGAGAATCCTTACCACTGTTCCTTCTGTGGAAAGAGTTTTAGAGGATCGCAACAGCTGAAAAGACACGAGAGAATACACACAGGAGAAAAGCCTTACCACTGTTCCCAGTGTGGAATGAGTTTTAGGCAGTTAAGGGACCTCAAAGATCATATGCAAATGCACTCTGGAGAGAAGTCTAACACATGTTCTCATTGTGGAAAGAGTTTTCTGAGGTTAAGAACTCTGAAATTCCATGAGCATATACACACACACAAAAAGGAAAAGTACCAATGTTCCTCGTGTGGAAAGTGGTTTATCCAGTTAGAAGACCTGATTATGCATGACAGGAAACACACAGGAGGGGATAAGACCTACCACTGCTCCCAGTGTGGAAAGAGATTTAACTGGTTAAGGCAGCTGAATAAGCATGAAAGAATACATACACAGGAGGAGAAGACATACCACTGCTCTCAGTGTGGAAAGACATTTTCCCAGTCAGAGAACCTGAAATCACATGAGAGAATAGAGAGGCTGTGTTCTGACTTGTGTTTCTGACTGATCATTTGTGTTTTTGTTTCATGCCACGTGAAATCAAATTGTATGAAACCAGAAAAAAGGTTTTTTACTTTTGTTGTTTTTTCATTTAGAGACATGATCGTGTCTAATATCAGATTAAATATTTAAAATTGTCTATTTGGTTTTGATGAGCTTTGATTGATTTGATAAGTATAAACCCTCTGTTGTTCATCATATGATTTTCTATTTGTTAAGGGATTTTTTTTAATCAATAATGACTAATTATGTATACATTTCAATCAGGACTGACTAATCAGAATACTAATTATGTTACTGTATATGTATGAATTTTCTTTTAATCCTAGTACTGAATATAATGTGTGTAAATATAATCAAGAATTAGAACAATGACTGGTAGAAATGAATGAACTTATCGTCAGACTGGCTAGAATGCTGATCTACACAAGGAGACCATGTCTCGGTCATAAATGATCTAAATTGGTGGGAGACGATGTGGGAAGGCTTGAGAACTATACAGCCTTTGTACCGGTGTGGAGAAGAGACGGTACGAAGACTAATGACGTCATTTTCAGTTTAGAACCCGTTGTATAATGTTTCATGTTCAGTTCTGGAGAATAAACGCTGCTGATTGATTTCCAGACTGGTCTCTGTCCATTTTATGCACAAAAAAAAGAGTCTTACAAATTCTTAGGAGTGGACCGTGTTTAATTTAATTGGGTAATAAAACATGTAGGTCTTTAATTCCAGTAACACTATTGCAAAGTGTCAACGATTATATAAGTAAGTAAGTGGCACAAGTCTTTGTTTGTATTTATGATGGATTCCTCCCTAAACTAAGGCATATCTACAACACATTAAGTGTGTGTCCTCAGGCCCCTACTCTACTACCACATATCTACAACACATTAAGTGTGTGTCCTCAGGCCTCTACTCTACTACCACATATCTACAACACATTGTGTGTCCTCAGGCCTCTACTCTACTACCACATATCTACAACACATTAAGTGTGTGTCCTCAGGCCTCTACTCTACTACCACATATCTACAACACATTGTGTGTCCTCAGGCCTCTACTACCACATATCTACAACACATTATGTGTCCTCAGGCCTCTACTCTACTACCACATATCTACAACATATTAAGAATAGACCTGGTCTGTTCATTTTAATATTATCTTTAACTTTAAGGAGAGTTGAATTGAATATAAAAAAGGCAACAGCAAACATGTTGACCCCACGAAGCGCTCCCTTGTTGCAGGCTCCCTTTGGGCCAATCAGTGTAATTTAGCAAATGCCGGATCTATGGCAAAAACACATCCTTCACCCAAGTTTCGTCAAAATTAGCCCAGTGGTGTCTTGAGATATAATTTGAGTTAGCTCGACTCATGTCCCTGAGCATGTGTGCCAAATTTCACCCTCTGAGTCAAACAGATCACCATGTGATACTCTGAGTCCAAACAGATCACCACCGTGTCTGAGTCAAACAGATCACCACTACATGTGGTAGATACTCTGAGTCAAACAGATCACCACCGTGTGGTAGATACTCTGAGTCAACCAGATATCTACAAACCACCACCATGTGGTAGATACTCTGAGTCAAACAGATCACCACCATGTGGTAGATACTCTGAGTCAAACAGATCACCACCGTGTGGTAGATA
Source organism: Oncorhynchus keta (assembly GCF_023373465.1). Classification (NCBI taxonomy): domain Eukaryota; kingdom Metazoa; phylum Chordata; class Actinopteri; order Salmoniformes; family Salmonidae; genus Oncorhynchus; species Oncorhynchus keta. The sequence goes on from NW_026290487.1 coordinate 109,367, forward strand.
CTCTGAGTCAAACAGATCACCACCATGTGGTCAGATACTCTGAGTCAAACAGATCTACTGTGTGGTAGATACTCTGAGTCAACACTCTGTGTCAAACAGATCACCTCAGTAGATACTCTAGTACTGAGACAAACATATCACAAACAGACACCTACTGTGTGGTAGATACTCTGAGTCAAACAGATCACCTACCGTGTGGTAGATACTCTGAGTCAAACAGATCACCACCGTGTGGTAGATACTCTGAGTCAAACAGATCACCTACCATGTGGTAGATAATCTGAGTCAAACAGATCACCATTATGTGTGGTAGATACTCTGAGTCAAACAGACCACCACCGTGTGGTAGATACTCTGAGTCAAACAGATCACCACGTGTGGTAGATACTCTGAGTCAAACAGATCACCAACCGTGTGGTAGATACTCTGAGTCAAACAGATGCACCACCATGTGGTAGATAGATCTGAGTCAAACAGACCACCTACTGTGTGGTAGATCTCTGAGTCAAACAGACCACCTACTGTGGTAGATACTCTGAGTCAAACAGATCACCACTGTGTGGTGATACTCTGAGATACTGTGTGGTAGAATTCTGAGTCAAACAGATCACCACCATGTGGTAGATACTCTGAGTCAAACAGATCACCACCATGTGGTAGATACTCTGAGTCAAACAGATCACCTACCGTGTGGTAGATACTCTGAGTCAAACAGATCACCACTGTGTGGTAGATACTCTGAGTCAAACAGATCACCTACTGTGTGGTAGATAATCTGAGTCAAACAGATCACCACCGTGTGGTAGATACTCTGAGTCAAACAGATCACCACCATGTGGTAGATACTCTGAGTCAAACAGATCACCACCGTGTGGTAGATACTCTGAGTCAAACAGATCACCACTGTGTGGTAGATACTCTGAGTCAAACAGATCACCACCATGTGGTAGATACTCTGAGTCAAACAGATCACCACCATGTGGTAGATACTCTGAGTCAAACAGATCACCTACCTGTGTGGTAGATACTCTGAGTCAAACAGATCACCACCGTGTGGTAGATACTCTGAGTCAAACAGATCACCACCTGTGTGGTAGATACTCTGAGTCAAACAGATCACCACCGTGCAACATGAGTAGATACTCTGAGTCAAACAGATCACCACCGTATGGTAGATACCTGAGTCAAACAGGTGGTAGATACTCTGAGTCAAACAGATCACCACCGTGGTACAAGGTAGATACTCTGAGTCAAACAGATCACCACCGTGTGGTAGATACTCTGAGTCAAACAGATCACCACCGTGTGGTCAAAGTCAGAAGGTGGTAGATCTGATACAGATGTGTGGTAGATACTCTGAGTCAAACAGATCACCACCATGTGGTAGATATGAATGTTCTTGCATATATTGAGTCTTGACCGTGTTTGCAACATGTGTACCAAATGTTGTTACAATACGAATATCCTTGACTGATTTATGTGCCAGACCACGCCCACCTGCAGGGTTATTGGTCAAATAGCAGCCATTTTATTTTAGGTACAAGTCTGGAAAATATTTTGTTTAGAGACTTTTGGCCATAGATGCCACATCATTCGGTGCCAGAAGAGTATCGTTTTCGGTGTTTTCCCCAAAATTCCAAGTTTACCACAGTCACAAAGTCAGAAGGTCCGCCTAATTGACCAATCAGATGAGGGAGTGTATTCTGAGCCTTTTGCATGAAACACATTTTTTTAAAATGAGCCTTTCATTCGGAAATCATTCAGACACCTTGCCTTGTCCACATTTTGTGACGTTACAGCCTTATTCTAAAATGGATTAGAAATATATAAAAATGCTCATCAATCAACACACAATACCCCATAATGACAAAGCGAAAAACAGGTTTTTACATAATAACAGGAAGAGTTATTCTATTGGACAGAGGAGTTATTCTATTGGACAGAGGAGTTATTCTATTGGACAGAGGAGTTATTCTAATAGTAATATATCATGTTAGTTTTCCATACCAGCCTTTCATTCTAATAGTAATATATCATGTTGTTGACCTTGATGCCCAGCCTTTCATTCTAATAGTAATATATCATGTTGTTGACCTTCACCAGATGCCCAGCCTTTCATTCTAATAGTAATATATCATGTTGTTGACCTTCACCAGATGCCCAGCCTTTCATTCTAATAGTAATATATCATGTTGTTGACCTTCACCAGATGTCCAGCCTTTCATTCTAATAGTAATATATCATGTTGTTGACCTTCACCAGATGTCCAGCCTTTCATTCTAATAGTAATATATCATGTTGTTGACCTTCACCAGATGTCCAGCCTTTCATTCTAATAGTAATATATCATGTTGTTGACCTTCACCAGATGCCTTTCATTCTAATAGTAATATATCCTCAACAGATTCATTCTAATAGTAATATATCATGTTGTTGACCTTCACCAGATGCCCAGCCTTTCATTCTAATAGTAATATATCATGTTGTTGACCTTCACCAGATGCCCAGCCTTTCATTCTAATAGTAATATATCATGTTGTTGACCTTCACCAGATGTCCAGCCTTTCATTCTAATAGTAATATATCATGTTGTTGACCTTCACCAGATGTCCAGCCTTTAACAGGAAAACAACAGTTGGGAGAGGAAAAGGCTTCTATTTAAATGGAGTTCCATTTCAAGTTGTTGACACAAAGACGTATGAATGCCACCAAGAGAAAGAAAGACAGACAAACAAAAGCCAAAGAGAAATATGAGGCTGAAATTAACAAGAAGATTGTAATTGCAAAGACAGATCACTGTAATTAATGCCATACATATTTACAACACTAATTTCACTTGAATTATGTTGAATTACTAACTAACAATGGAATGTTCCTCAACAAAATGGAAGAAGATGGGACTTTAAACTGGTGTCTCAACTCTGTGGTCACTAAAGATCCCATGGCACTTATGAATCCGGTCAGCGTACACACTCCCTCGTCTGATTGGTCGAGGAGGCGGGCCTTCTGACTTTGTGGCTGTGGTTACTGGTGGAGGAGAGGGACCTTTGTACCGATTTCATGACAGAGTAAAGCGAGTATAGCGCCACCATCTCGCCAATCGGTGTAATTTTGTATGTGCCTGATCTCTCTGGCCAAGACGCATCATTTACCCAAGTTTAGTTTAATCAGGTTTAGAGGGAGGCGTAGACAATGAGTCTCAATTGGTCCGCTAGTTTTAGAGTGACGGTTCGTCTGACGCTGCTACTCTGATTGGTTGAGGATGAGCCAATCGTTGATTACTTTGGTTTCTGCAACGCCCCTCATTTAGACGTCACAACAATCGACTTTAATGATGTCAGTCTCAGACTGAAGTATGTTGCTAACGACAGAACAGTGGAATAATTCAGTTTGAGCCGAAAGGCCACTCTATCGCTAATCTTTCCTAAGAGAAAGTTACATCTTTTTGTTTGTTTTGTGCGGCGATAGAGCGCTGCATGAACTAGGGCTTAAATGCTCATATAGATGCTCTTTAAAATAAAATCCAATTGTATTGGCCACATACACATATTTAGCAGATATCATTGCGGGTGTAGCGATATGCTGGTGTTCCTAGCTCCAACAGTGCAGTAGTATCTAACGATTCACAACAATACACACACATCTAAAAGTAAAATAATGGAATTTAGAAATATATAAATATTAAGATGAGCAATGTGGCATTGACTAAAATACAGTAGAATACAGTATATGCATATGAAGTGAGTAAAACAGTATGTAAACATTATTCAAGTGACCAGTGATTCCATGTCTATGTACATAGGCCGGCGGTGTCTTATAGTATTTAAATTCACAGCCTCTTAGGTGCAGGGTTGATTAACCGGGTGGTAACCAGCTCAGTGATAGACAAAAAACAGTTTGATGGCCTTGAGATAGAAGCTGTTTTTCAGTCTCTCGGTCCCGGCTTTGTTGATGTCTCGTCATTGTTGGTAATCAGACCTACTACTGTTGTGTCTTATAGTATTTAAATTCCCTCTTTACAAAATCCGTACTAATTCATGAACACACTTCTATGAAACAAATGTCCCCCCCCCCAAAAAAAAAAATAATAAAAATAATAATAAATACAACTGCGTTACCCACTCCAGTCAGCAGATGGCAGATGTGCAGATTTCAGGCGATACTTCTAGTGTGACGTCTAATGTAGTGGACGGGACACTTCATCAACAGTAACAGCAGTTAGTCGGCCACCTCCGTAGCCAACATTATCGAAAACAGTCACTGTGTTTTAAACATACTTCTGCCGTGTCTATTTGTTGGCCCATTTAATGTAACGTTAATATTTACGTTGTTTGTCAGGTAGCTGGCTTGCTAAGTTAGCTTTGCACGAGGCTAATCGCTAATGCTAAGTAGCTAGCTAGTTAACATCCCCGACCATGAGTTCACTTAGCTACTCCACTCCTGCTGAAGAAGAGGAGGTCTGCTGGACGGAGAAAGAAGAAGAGTCTGTCACAGTTAAACAAGAAGTAGAGGATGAGTCTGTTACAGTTAAACAAGAAGTAGAGGATGAGTCTGTTACTGTGAAAGAAGAGAAAGAAGCTTTCAGAGTGAAAGAGGAGGAGGAAGTTACAGTGAAAGAAGAGGAGACTGTTACTGTGAAAGAGGAGGAGGCTGTTACTGTGAAAGAAGAAGAAGCTTTCAGTGAAAGAGGAGGAGGATGTTACTGTTAAACAAGAGGAGGAGGATGTTTTGTTAGTGAAGATGGAGAAGAGGAAGGGGAGATTACTGTCACGTTGAAAGAGGAAGAAGAGGAGGGGCAGATTACTGTCACGTTGAAAGAGGAAGAAGAGGAGGGGCAGATTACTGTCACGTTGAAAGAGGAAGAAGAGGAGGGGCAGATTACTGTCACGTTGAAAGAGGAAGAAGAGGAGGGGCAGATTACTGTCACGTTGAAAGAGGAGGAAGAGGAGACGGGAGATCTGAGTAACACCAGTAAGTAGTGTCTTAAAAACGGGGGCACAAACTCTTCAGTCCTTGAAGATTGTTTGAAGATGAGGTATTGAAATGTAAAAGTTACTAATATTTGTATAAAAACGTGTAAGTGGACATATTGTGGACATATTTCTCATTACCGTAACACTTGTTCAAGTTGCTGTAAAAACTCCCAATATTTGTTTTTATTCAGTTTTATTCACCCATGATGCATCATCTAGTGAAGGAGCCCTGAGATGAGCACAAGTTTGTTAACATTTTTCACTTATGCATTCAGAATGAGGATCTTATTCTCAAACACCCCTTTACGACACTTGACCTTGACATTACCGAAATTACAAAAGATTAGATTGGGAAAACTTAAGAGACCCATTACCTTATCAACATGGAGGTATGAATGTCAACACTTAGGCTACCAACATGGGAGACATGAATGGGTCAGTGATGTGGTCAACACTTAGAGACCCATTACCTTACCAACATGGAGAATGGGTTTTAGTGGTGTGGTCAACACTTAGAGAATTACCTACCAACATGGAGACCATTACCATTTACCAACATGGAGACATGAATGGGCTTTAGTGATGTGGTCAACACTTAGAGAACCATTACCATACCAACATGGAGACATGAATGGGCTTTAGTGATGTGGTCAACACTTAGAGAACCATTACCTTACCAACATGGAGATGTTGGGCTTTAGTGATGTGGTAAAACACTTAGAGAACCATTACCTTACCAACATGGAGGTGAATGGGCTCTAGTGATGTGGTAAACACTTAGAGAACCATTACCTTACCAACATTTGAATGGGCTTTAGTGATGTGGTAAACACTTAGAGAACCATTACCTTCCAACATGGAGACATGAATGGGCTTTAGTGATGTGGTCAACACTTAGAATCCCATTACTTAGAGAACCATTACCTTACCAACATGGAGGAGGTATGAATGGGCTTTAGTGATGTGGTCAACACTTAGAGAACCATTACCTTACCAACATGGAGACATGAATGGGCTTTAGTGATGTGGTAAACACTTAGAGAACCATTACCTTACCAACATGGAGACATGAATGGGTTTTAGTGATGTGGTAAACACTTAGAGAACCATTACCTTACCAACATGGAGGTATGAATGGGCTTTAATGATGTGGTAAACACTCATAGAGTTACTTCCAGATGAAGCTGAGGGCCTCTTTACTAAAACACACTTACCGCATCACATGAGAACCTTCATTTCGGTAATGATAATAAGTTAATTCTAATGTATCGTCAGTGGGTGTGCTGTGCTGGTAACTTTCATTATTTACTAGGACCACCTATTGTATAGGTGAAAGCAGTAGGGGTTAAGTAGGGCTTGTCAATAAACATGGGTGTATAAACCCCATTTAATTAACATAAAGCCAGCTCAGCCTATAAGCATGACATTATCTAGTATTATAGAGCTCTGCTCAGCCTATAAACATGACAATATCTGTTAATATTGAGCTCTGCTCAGCCTATAAACATGACATTATCTAGTATTATAGAGCTCTGCTCAGCCTATAAACATGACATTATCTAGTATTATAGAGCTCTGCTCAGCCTATAAACATGACATTATCTAGTATTATAGAGCTCTGCTCAGCCTATAAGCATGACATTATCTAGTATTATAGAGCTCTGCTCAGCCTATAAGCATGACATTATCTAGTATTATAGAGCTCTGCTCAGCCTATAAACATGACATTATCTAGTATTATAGAGCTCTGCTCAGCCTGTAAACATGACAATCCATGAAAGCAAACCCAGTTGAAAGATTCCCGGAATCAGAGGTCTCTGCAGCTCCAACTGTTCCCGAATACACAATCCTGGTATTGTAGATAATGTTTTGTGTTGGATCTAAAATGATTCGGGTCTCGGGTGTCCTGGTATTCTAGATAATGTTTTGGGTTGGATCTAAAATGATTCGGGTCTCGGTGACCTGGTATTCTAGATAATGTTTTGGGTTGGATCGAACGTGACTTCTGCAGTAGAGAGAGAAGGGCCCATACAGACCTGAACGTGACTTCTGCAGTAAGAGAAGGGCCCATACAGATCTGACGTGACTTCTGCAGTAGAGAGAAGGGGCCCATACAGATCTGAACGTGACTTCTGCAGTAGAAAGAGAAGGGCCCATACAGATCTGAACGTGACTTCTGCAGTAGAGAGAAGGGCCCATACAGATCTGAACGTGACTTCTGCAGTAGAGAGAAGGGCCCATACAGATCTGAACGTGACTTCTGCAGTAGAGAGAGAAGGGCCCATACAGATCTGAACGTGACTTCTGCAGTAGAAAGAGAAGGGCCCATACAGATCTGAACGTGACTTCTGCAGTAGAGAGAGAAGGGCCCATACAGACCTGAACGTGACTTCTGCAGTAGAGAGAAGGGCCCATACAGATCTGAACGTGACTTCTGCAGTAGAGAGAGAAGGGCCCGTACAGACCTGAACGTGACTTCTGCAGTAGAGAGAGAAGGGCCCGTACAGACCTGACGTGACTTCTGCAGTAGAGAGAAGAGAAGGGCCCGTACAGACCTGAACGTGACTTCTGCAGTAGAGAGAGAAGGGCCCGTACAGATGAACGTGACTTCTGCAGTAGAGAGAGAAGGGCCCGTACAGACCTGAACGTGACTTCTGCAGTAGAGAGAGAAGGGCCCGTACAGACCTGAACGTGACTTCTGCAGTAGAGAGAGAAGGGCCCGTACAGACCTGGAACGTGACTTCTGCAGTAGAGAGAGAAGGCCCGTACAGACCTGAACGTGACTTCTGCAGTAGAGAGAGAAGGGCCCGTACAGACCTGAACGTGACTTCTGCAGTAGAGAGAGAAGGGCCCGTACAGACCTGAACGTGACTTCTGCAGTAGAGAGAGAAGGGCCCGTACAGACCTGAACGTGACTTCTGCAGTAGAGAGAGAAGGGCCCGTACAGACCTGAACGTGACTTCTGCAGTAGAGAGAGAAGGGCCCGTACAGACCTGAACGTGACTTCTGCAGTAGAGAGAGAAGGGCCCGTACAGACCTGAACGTGACTTCTGCAGTAGAGAGAGAAGGGCCCGTACAGACCTGAACGTGACTTCTGCAGTAGAGAGAAGGGCCCATACAGACCTGAACGTGACTTCTGCAGTAGAGAGAGAAGGGCCCCATTACAGATCTGAACGTGACTTCTGCAGTAGAGAGAGAAGGGCCCGTACAGATCTGAACGTGACTTCTGCAGTAGAGAGAGAAGGGCCCGTACAGACCTGAACGTGACTTCTGCAGTAGAGAGAAGGGCCCGTACAGACCTGAACGTGACTTCTGCAGTAGAGAGAGAAGGCCCGTACAGACCTGAACGTGACTTCTGCAGTAGAGAGAAGGCCCGTACAGATCTGAACGTGACTTCTGCAGTAGAGAGAGAAGGGCCCGTACAGATCTGAACGTGACTTCTGCAGAGAGAGAAGGGCCCGTACAGACCTGAACGTGACTTCTGCAGTGAGAAGGGCCCGTACAGACTTCTGCAGTAGAGAGAGAAGGGCCCGTACAGACCAGCGTGACTTCTGAAGGGCCCGTGACTGAACGTGACTTCTGCAGTAGAGAGAGAAGGGCCCGTACAGACCTGAACGTGACTTCTGCAGTAGAGAGAAGAAGGCCCAGTACCTGAACGTGACTTCTGAACAGACCTGAACGTGACTTCTGCAGTAGAGAGAGAAGGGCCCCAGTACAGCAGTAGAGAGAGAAGGGCCCGTACAGACCTGAACGTGACTTCTGCGTAGAGAGAGAGAAGGATCTGACGTGACTTCTGCATCTGAACGTGATTTGCAGTAGAGAGAGAAGTAACCTAGAGAGAGAAGGGCCCGTACAGACCTGAACGTACTTCTGCAGTAGGGGTGACTTCTTAGTCGTGACTGTAGAGAGAGAAGGGCCCGTACAGACCTGAACGTGACTTCTGCAGTAGAGAGAAGGGCCCGTACAGATCGTTGCACATGAAGCTTGTTGTTGTCCAACCACAAGTCATCAAGCAGCGCTAGGATACAGATCCTCTCTGTGTCCAGATATCTAATCAATAGAAGATGGAATTAAAATGACGGAATAAAGGTCAAGTAGAAGGATAGTCTCAGACCAAGAGCCAACAGGTAGACTGCTACCTTAGTCTGAATGGAAAAGGATACATGCACTCCCGGCCTAGCTTAACCTAGCTATGTAGCTTATCTAGTTTCTCCCGGGTTTTTAGTCCGTACTACGTAATATTATTTGATAAGTAACCTAGTAATGGTAGCTATTAGTCTACTGTAACCCGGGCTTTCATAGTACGGCCCCTCTCCCGCTCTTCTCCTACTTTGTCAGCTTCAGATAATAAAGTAATTAAAAAAAAAATACAACTTTCCTGCTGCTTTTTGTTAGTTCGATCCGGGTGGTAGAACTCCAGGTCCCGGGTTCGGATCCCCGGGTGGTAGAACCCCAGGTCCCGCTCGGATCCGGATCGGGTGGTAGAACAGGTCCCTCTCGGAGGTCCCAGGTTTCGGATCCGGGTGGTAGAAACCCCGAACCCCAGGTCCCTTTAGGATCCGGGTGGTAGAACCCCAGGTCCCCAGGTCCCAGGTTCGGTGGTAGATCCGGGTGGTAGAACTCCAGGTCCCGTTCGGATCCCCGGGTGGTAGAACCCCAGGTCCCCAGGAGGTAGAACCCAGGTCCCTTCGGATCGGGTGGTAGAACCCCAGGATCTGGGTGGTAGAACCCCAGGTCCCTTCAGGATCTGGGTGGTAGAACCCCAGGTCCCTTCAGGATCTGGGTGGTAGAACCCCAGGTCCCTTTAGGATCTGGGTGGTAGAACCCCAGGTCCCTTTAGGATCTGGGTGGTAGAACCACAGGTCCCTTTGGATCCGGGTGGTCGAACCCCAGGTCACTTTGGATCCGGTGGTAGAACAGGTCCTTTCGGAACTTTTTGGACCCGTGAAGACCTCTACCTCCAACCTGGATATCTGGAAAACTTGGGATTTTTGTGAAAAGCTACCTGGGTTTTGCAACCCTAATAGAAATAAAGTTGTATCGTGTTTCAGGTTTCATTCAGGTCTTTGTTTAACACAATAATATGTCTTTGGCAGGAAAGAGACCAGATTCTCACTCCAGTAGGAAGAGATTCTCCGATAGCGGGAAGAGTCCTTCAGGGAAACCAGAACCAGAGACTCCCAAACCAGCAAGACGACACCACTGTTCCCATTGTGGAAAGAGTTTTATGAAGTTATGGAAGCTTAAAGAGCATGAGAGAACACACACGGGAGAAAAGCCTTACCAATGTTCCCAATGTGGAAAAGAGTTTTACCGTGTTAGTTAACATGAAAAGGCATGAGAGAATACACAGGAGAAAAACCTTACCAATGTTCCCAATGTGGAAAGAGTTTTACCTTGTTAGTTAACATGAAAAGGCATGAGAGAATACACACAGGAGAAAAACCTTACCAATGTTCTCAGTGTGGCAAGAGTTTCACCCAGTTAGGGAGCCTGAAAATACATAACAGAATACACTCTGGAAAGAAGTCTTACCACTGCTCCCAATGTGGGAAGAGTTTTAACCTGTTAAGCACCTGAAACCATGAAAGTTAAAGCCTTTCCACTGTTCTCAATGTGGAAAGACATTTTCTCAGTCAGAGGACCTGAAACATGAGAGAATAGAGAGGCTGTGTTCTGACTTGTGTTTTTGACTGATCATTTGTGTTTTTGTTTATGCAACTTGAAGTCATATTGTTTTTATGAAACCTTACTCACATAAAATATATATTTTTTTTTACATGAAACCTTACTCAAAAATATAAATATAATTGTTGATATGAAACCTTACTAACATACACCTTAGCCAAATATATTTAAACTCAGTTTTCACAATTCCTGACATTAAATCCTTGTAAAATGCCCTGTCTTAGGTCAGTTAGGATCACCACTTTATATTAAGAATGTGAAATGTCAGAATAATAGTAGAGAGAATGATTTATTTCAGCTTTTATTTGTTTCATCACATTCCCAGTGGGTCAGAAGTTTACATACACTCAATTAGTATTTGGTAGCATTGCACTTAAATTGTTTAACTTGGGTCAAACATTTTGGGTAGCCTTCCACAAGCTTCCCACAATAAGTTGGGTGAATTTTGTCCCATTCCTCCTGACAGAGCTGGTGTAACTGACAGTGGTTTGTAGGCCTCCTTGCTCACACACGCTTTTTCAGTTCTGCTCACACATTTTCTATAGGATTGAGGTCAGGGCTTTGTAATGGCCACTCCAATACCTTGACTTTGTTGTCCAGTTAAGTAATTTTGCCACAACTTTGGAAGTGTGCTTGGGACCATTGTCCATTTGGAAGACCCGTTTGCAACCAAGCTTTAACTTCCTGACTGATGTCATGAGATGCTGTTTCAATATATCCATATAATTTTCCTTCCTCCTGATGCCATTTATTTAGTGAAGTGCAACAGTCCCTCCTGCAGCAAAGTACCCACACAACATGATGCTGTCACCCCCGTGCTTCACAGTTGGGATGGTGTTCTTCGGCTTGCAAGCCTCCCCCTTTTTCCTCCAAAAATAATGATGGTCATTATGGCCAAACAGTTCTATTTTTGTTTCATCAGACCAGAGGACATTTCTCCAAAAAGTACGATCTTTGTCCCCATGTGCAGTTGCAAACCGTAGTCTGGCTTTTTTATGGCAGTTTTGGAGCAGTGGCTTCTTCCTTGCTGGGCTGCCTTTCAGGTTATGTCAATATAGAACTAGTTTTACTGTGGATATAGATACTTTTGTACCTGTTTCCTCCAGCATCTTCACAAGGTCCTTTGCTGTTGTTCTGGGATTGATTTGCACTTTTCGCACCATAGTACGTTCATCTCTAGGAGACAGAACGCGTCTCCTTCCTGAGCGGTATGACGGCTGCATGGTCCCATGGTGTTTATACTTGCGTACTGTTGTTTGTACAGAACATGGTACCTTCAAGAGTACCTGTACCTGCAAAGAGGCACTGAGTTTGAAGGTAGGCCTTGAAATAGATCCACAAAAATGATGTCAATTAGCCTATCAGAAGCTTCTAAAGCCATGACATCATTTTCTGGAATTTTCCAAGCTGTTTAAAGGCAAAGTCAACTTTTAGTGGATGTCAACTTCTGACCCACTGGAATTGTGATACAGTGAATTATAAGTGAAATAATCTGTCTGTAAACAATTGTTGGAAAAATTACTTGTGTCATGCACAAAGTAGATGTCCTCTAACTAACAATAAATGTGTGGAGTGGTTGAAAAACTTACGACCTCAACTGTATCTAGGATTCCATGCTGGTCCATAGTCACAGTCAATAACACATCTCATAGTAGGGTTCCATAGTCACAGTCAATAACACATCTCTAGGGTTCCATAGTCACAGTCAATAACACATCTCTAGGGTTCCATAGTCACAGTCAATAACACATCTCTAGGGTTCCATAGTCACAGTCAATAACATCTCTAGGGTTCCATAGTCACAGTCAATAACACATCTCTAGGGTTCCATAGTCACAGTCAATAACACATCTCTAGGGTTCCACATCTCTAGGGTTCCATAGTCACAGTCAATAACACATCTCTAGGGTTCCATAGTCACAGTCAATAACACATCTCTAGGGTTCCATAGTCACAGTCAATAACACATCTCTAGGGTTCCATAGTCACAGTCAATAACACATCTCTAGGGTTCCATAGTCACAGTCAATAACACATCTCTAGGGTTCCATAGTCACAGTCAATAACACATCTCTAGGGTTCCATAGTCACAGTCAATAACACATCTCTAGGGTT